>NC_092770.1:43396600-43696600 GCF_047496795.1 Chiloscyllium punctatum
TTACTTATTGTGACTCTAGGTAAATGCTAGTTGTTTTCCTGTAGATGTGCTTGACCTGCTGAGTATTTCCAACATGTTCTGTTTTAACTTCAGTCTTTCCATGTTGGTGCTATAGAATGTCACAAGCAAGACATGCTTTCTTCTCTTTGGAAGTAAAATAAAACTTGTGCACAAGTGAACAAATGCCCTAATGTACATAGCAGTTGTTGCTACCATACTCCTGCAGAGAGACAGACAGGGTGTTGTCAGCAAAACATAGAGCACCAGAGAAATTGCAAGATCAATACATCCTCTGGATTCAACAGGGAGGCTGCCTAATAATTTCTTATGTCCTTCTTGGAGCCTACTCCACAAGCAGTCTGGCGAAATTCCTGTAAAATCATCTATTTTGGACATGATATTGTGTCTGGATGGATGCAAAGTATTAGCCTCACCAATGCCTGTTTTCTCAACTGTCATATTGCCAGTGTAACAGGGGAGGACAAAAAACATGTCCAGCACTTTGCTTGAAATGCAGCAGCATCTTTATGACTAGGAGAATTTGCTACCACGTTTTCAAAATGGCAACTTTAATTGAGCTACATCATGCTTTGATTCACAAGAGTGGTGGCAGAGAACAAAACAAAGTGAAATCCTCCACTCCAGTTCCATCTTGCCCTAAGATTCAAATGTGTTTAGAATCGACCGTATGATGAACCGTGACAGAAATGTGCAACCTTGAGTTTGATTTCTAATCAGAATGGTGCTGGAAAAGCACAGCAGGTCAGGCAGCATCCGAGGAGCAGGAAAATCAATGTTTTGGGCAAAAGCTCTTCATTAGGAAACTGAATTTGCCCAAAACATTGATTTTCCTGCTCCTCGGATGCTGCCTGACCTGTTGTGCTTTTCCAGCACCACTCTAATCTTGACTCTGCTCTCCAGCTTCTGCAGTCCTCACTTTCGACTATGATTTCTAATCAACCTGTTTTGGAGATGTAATAACTTGAACCGACCTGGGATGTCAAGTTCAGAGAGAGGGACAGCACCACTGTGCCACAAGATCCCTGCAATCCTGAGCATGTTCCTCAATCCTTGATTCAAAAAGCAGCACTGCTTCTTTCACTAATTACCTAAAAATCTGTGCCTTCTGGCTTTTAATCCTTCCAGTGTCTCCCTATTTGATCTGCTTCTATCAAATCTCCTTTCTAACATCCGTTTTCCTCAATGAACAAGTCCCAGGCTTCTCGCAAACAAGTAAAGCACTTAACACGAGAGAAAACTCTGCTTCAGGGGCAAAGCGGGTGCAGTGGTTCTGATGGTTAATGGAAGCTGCAAGCTGGGTTCAGTAAAAATACCTCCCTATTTCTCTCTTTTTTAGCTTTGACAAAGGGTCAGTTAGACTCAAAACGTCAGCTGTTTTCTCTCCTTACAGCTGCCGCCAGACCTGCTGAGATTTTCCAGCATTTTCTCTTTTGGCGAGATCCAGGGCTCAGGTTGGGGAATGCAGCACGACTAAAACCCGATGAATATTTCCGGCATTTTTGCTTTTGATTTGGGTCAGCTTTATCTTTTGAACCAACTGCGCGTCAAAGGGTCATCCTCCGGCGGTGGAGGTGCGCCCTGTTCAATCCGCAGTGGAGAATTTTCTAGAGAGCCAGGATGGAGCCATGTGCTAGAGGCGGGAAGATAGGCGGATCTTTTGCAGCTTCCTCCTTCTCTAGAAAGTTCCGTGACCCGCCTCCCTTTATTACACTCGGAGACGGTTGAGTTTCGGCACGTTTAATGCTGTTTGTAGAAGTCGGGAGAGCGACACTCGGCACTTGTGTCTGAATAGGTTATTTATTTATTTTTTCGCGAAACCAACAGTTTTGAGCAGAACAATGACGGCAGGAGAAGAGAAAACCGATCAGCAGATCCCCATTGAAGGGGAAGACATCAGCCCGAAGAAAGATGGAGGAGTTCTGAAGGTAAGAGCCGGATTGAGCAGCCAGCAAAACCTCCTACTTCAAAAATCAGATTAAATCAGCGTTCGTGCATAAACTCTTTATCAGTATAGGACAAAAGAAATATCTAGATATAGCTACTGGTCTTAGAAGGCATCCAAAACAGCAGGCAGTCCGTAGGCCATCAAATACACGAGGTGCCTTTAGTATTTTTGTCTGCGTTAGGGTGAATTGGCCGGTGCTTTTGAAACAATAGGTGTTTTATATGCAGACAGTGGTTTGTGATTAATTATACCCCTTGCATTCTATTTACCTCTGGTTCCTGGGTTGGACGCATTTTACCTGGTGTTGAGTTAGTTAAATGTTAACAAGGCGCCACTGCAGAACCTCCAAACAGGTTACAGTCTGTACAGTGCGACTGGCCCACCTCACCCAGGCCCCTTCCTGCAACACACTGCAGACACCAACACTTATCCACAATGCCTGTACAGCAACCATTATCGAATGCGGAATCTGGCGTCCGAGGCTTGTCTTTTCGATTTTTTTTTCCTCCCCATTTTAATCCATGGATTGTAGGTTTCCAACAACTATATTTCAGACAGTGAAAAGATTTTACTCAATCATAATGAAACAATACGTTTTAGCATAGTAGTGGCTTATGAAACATAGTGAAAACCAGTTCATCTGGAACAACTTGATACATGGGTGATGCTAAGTTTACAGTAGCTGAGTGAGAATTATACAAGTTGCCACAAGCTTGACATCTGTTGGCCTTCCGACATTTTAATTTGAAAATTGTAGTACACTTCTCCTGTTTCCCCATGTGCTCAACCAACGCAGTGAGCATTGATATTAATAGCTAAATCTCCATTTGTGCTGTCCCAACAGTCATATATCAATGACAAAGAAGAGATAAATTTAGAACAAAACTTGCTATTTTCTCCTCACTGGAGTCTGTATGCCCATATGTTACTCAGCAATTCATTTCCTTAATATTCTTTATATTATTCAGTTATATCTATTAAGTTGAGCTGAAAAGGCACCCTTGTAGAATCTCAAAATCAAGACATTTGGTTTCTCCGGCCCATGCCAGTGTGTTCTTCATGAGATACCTATTGTAATGTGACTTGTGCTGTTGTCACTCCTCACTATTGGTTTTCTTCCATTTTCATATCTGATTGCCTTTATTAAAAAAAAATTGATTGTTGGTGCTGCTTCAGTAACTTTGCTTAATTTTTTTTATTTTTGCATCTTCCCTAAACACCTTTTATAGCTCTTGAAGATTATTTTTCCTAAAGTTGAAAAGTCAATCAACACAATTGATTGACTTTCATAATATCCTGATGAATTTACATTAACATTTATTCCATTATTTTTGTAGGCCTTGTGTGTGGTCTCTTGTACCAAGAGTCATTTTGGATATGTCTAATCTTCTAATACTATGATGTGGAGGTTGGACTGGGCTGGACAAAATTAAAAATCACATTACCAGGTTATAATCCAACAGGTTTATTTGGAGGTACTAGCTTTTGCAGTGATGCTCCTTCAGGTCACTGTGGAGCAGAATCATGACAGAATTTATAGCAAAAGGTCACAGTGTTATGCATGTCATTGATACAATATATTTCACAAACCTAGATTGCTATTCAGTCTTTCATCTTTTAAAATAGGTTGCAGGTTTCAAAGAACCGAAAGAAAGAAGAAAATGGCAGCGCAGGAACAGGCCTTTTGGCCCACCAAGCCTGTGCCGATCCTGATCCTCTAACTAAACCTGCTGCCTACTTTCTAAAGATCTGTATCCCTTTGCACCGTGCCCACTCATGTATCTGTCGAGATATGTCTTAAATGATTTGTTATTTAATGATTTTGAGTCATTAATATGTAAATCCCAGAACTATTTTCAATTCACATTCTTGAGAGAACCTAAGGTTTTATTTTTTTAAAAAGTGACATCTCAGCTCAGACATTTCATTAAAGGTGTGAGGTTCGACTCTAACTGTATCGCATTCTTGGGTCAGACTTGTTCTATTTCCAAAGGAGACTTGCGTGGATGTGTGTGTACGTGCGTGTGAGAGTGTACTTCCAGTTAAACCTTTTGGACTATAACCCGGTGTTGTGTGATTTTTAACTTTGTACACCCCAGTCCAACACCAGCATCTGCAAATCGCGAGAGAATGTGTGTGTTTGTATGTGCTCCGGGGGGGGGGGGTTGTGTCAGAAATATCTCTTCTCTTCCCCCGCCCCCCCCCCCCCCCCACACACACACACACACACACACACACACACACACACACACTGCACATTTGTAATTCAAAAGACACTCAAGCTGAAGGCAGTCCATCTATGTAACATTTTATAAATTCAAATTTTGAAAATCCAACAAGTCTGACTCAAGATTGGGATAGAGTCTAACCTCGCACATTTTATTGCATTGTCTGAGCTGAGATGTCACTTTTTTTACATAAAACCTTAAGTTATCTTGACAATGTGACTTGAAAGAAGTTCTGGGATTTATATATCAATGAACCAAAACCTGCAACCTCTTCTAAAAGATGAAAAAATTAACAGCATTCTGTTTGTTCAGTATATCGTACCAGTTGCATGCATGACACTACAATCTTTTGCTATAAATTGTCTTCTGACCGACTAGTTAGCTGTTGGACTCAAATTTAGAAGATTTTTAACTTCTAATACAATAAACAGGAAAGAGAAAAGCATCCAAAGCTCAGTGTGCGAGCATTCTTTTTTAATCATTGTTAATAGGTGAAGGTTGAGACCATGTGGTATTGTCAGATTCAGAGTTAGACAGCATGGAAACAGACCTTACAGTCCAACTCATCAGCATTGGTGGGATGTAAGCATCGCTGGCTGGCCAACACTTATTGTCCATTCAGCTTATGCCTGAAACGTCGATTCTCCTGCTCCTCGGATGCTGCCTGACCTGCTGTGCTTTTCCAACACCACACTCTCAACTTGAGAAAGTGATGGTGAGCTGCAGTGTTGAACTGCTGCAGACCACCTGTGGTGGGTTGACCCACAATACAATTAGGTAGGGAATTCCAGGATTCTGATCCAGCAAGTGAAGGAATGGTGATATACTTCCAAGTTAGGATGGTGACCGACTTGGAGGGGAATTTGAAGGTGGTGTTCCCATGTGTCTGCTGTCCTGTCCTTCGAGATAGAAGTGGTTGTGGGTTTGGAAGGTAACTTTGTAACGATAATTTCAAAAAGCCAGTTAGTGAATGGTAGCAATTAAGCTAACTTTTATAAACTTTTAATTTGCATTCCAGTCCTCCAAGCACAGTTGGGAAGGGTATCTAGTTTTAGTGGCAAAATGAATACCAGTTAATGCCTACAAATGTAATTAATACACAATTAACTATGGCTTGTGAGAGCAATGGAAATTTATAGGTGTAGTTATGATAAGGTCTGTGGTTATGATCAGACATTATTTTTGGGTACATAATAGTCTACAGTGTTCTGTTCCTGAGGATAAACACCTTATTTTGACCTCCAATTATTCTAAACTGTTGTCTTAAAAGCTGCTTCCTATGTGATATACAAAGATGTTGGGAAAAGAGAGAAACCATAACCAGATATCCCAAATATCCCATGAAAATAATTTTAAAATTCCATGGTGATCTTTTAACTTGCAGTAACATATAACTGAGATGACTTCACTCATATTATATTGAATTGTTAATCTCTCCCTTTCCTTTGACAGCTGATAAAAAAAGATGGCACTGGTGAGGAGACTCCAATGACAGGCGATAAGGTCTCTGTCCACTATACTGGAGTGCTGTTAGATGGAACTAAATTTGACTCTAGCAGAGACCGAGATGACTATTTCACATTTGACCTTGGCAAAGGTAATATTCTTTGATTCTTTGTGTTTTTTGAATTTTCCTGTCTCTAGACCAACAAGAGTTCAAATTTTCTCCACTTCTGCTGTAATTTAACAGTTGAAAAGCCCATTTACATGTGTTTAAAATGAACACAAGAAGCATATTAAAATATTTTCCAAAGAACAGCCACGATTGATCTCTCCACCGGTGTTATTAGACCTGCTGAGTTTCTCAAGCCCTTAGTTTTTATTAGAAATTTGATAAGCATCTTTTCAGTTTATGGGAAAAAGGTTTTATGCAATGGCTTTTCAAAGATATTATACTGTATGTTGGGATTTTATACATGAATTTTGATTTTGCTATTTAAGTTATGATTGATTTTGGTAATATCTTGGATCTTGTCCAATTCTTAATCCAAACTGCAACAAACAGGAAAATGCCATGCAGAGGCTATGCCATCCTCGCATGGATCAAGGAGAATCCTTGGGACAGTTGTCTGCATAATATTCATGGATTGTATTTGCCAGCAATTTCAAGCAATATATGTTGCAGACTAGGTATAAGTGGCGTGTAATATGGTTAGAATATTCTTTATTGAGCCTGTATTGGTACCGTTAATCCAGAAGTTCTTGATGGGATAATAACATCTCAGTAATGCAGCATTTGGTGGAACAGGTAAACTTTTTACTGGAAGAGATTTTGAGTAAGAACTTTGCAGAATTTTGTAGCATCAGTTCAAACCATGTATAGTATCAACCTTTCAGGCTTTCCATTGAATATTCTTAGGTACTAGTGCATTCAATGTAAAATAAGCCTTCCTGCAAATTAACCTGTTAAGTATTCCCAAGCAAGACTTCGCACAAATTATACATGTGGAAAATCTGATAATATCTATTAATCTTTCTTCAAGTACTCACAAAAAAGAAATATTGTTGGCATGATATTGTATTAGCCTAGAATTGCCAATAATAATAACTGGATTCAAAACACTGGGAGTTAGATTGAGACAGGGTCCCTCTGCCATCCTCACTCATACTGATGAGACCTTTGCAATACTGTATTGTCATATTAATCTGGCAGTGTTTTTGCTGAAGTCTAGAAGTGCAGATTGTGTTAAGAGCCCACCGGCTGATCTGGTTCATGAACATTATGGATGTTTTGGATATATACGATAGTCTTTGGATCAATTCAAGTAGGAGCAAGCTTGCATTGATATTGTTTTTCATGCAGCATAAAATGGCTTAACTTTATCAAGAGACTGCTCAGAATGGAGGTGCTTCCTTTTTATTTGTTGATGGAATTGCACATTAAAATGACATGACTGAAGTATCAACTTTTACTACTTTGAACAGGGCAAGTTATTAAAGCATGGGATATCGCAGTGGCCACCATGAAGATTAATGAAGTCTGTCAGATCATCTGTAAACCAGAATATGCTTATGGCTCTGCAGGCAGTCCACCGAAAATTCCACCCAATGCCACACTTGTGTTTGAGGTACTCAGTTTTACAAAACACTTTTCTCCATTTTCATTAGAGATCGTATTTAAAGCTTTGTCCCCTGTCTATTGATTTCAAATGAGTGAACTTTGATTATTTTCTTGTCTGAATTTGTAATTTTATTTGTAAAAGTTAACTACCTTGAATTAAATAACAATACAATTAACTGAGGGAAATCCAACCAGCAGACCAAATGTATGCCATGTTGATTCGCAAATAAATGTTCAACTCATTGCTTACATGATTGGCATGGTGGCAATTTATTTCTGCTACTGTGCAAGGTTTGTTAGTACCATAATATATTCAGTGATGAGAATTTTATTGTATGCATAGTTAAATGTCCCATATGCTCATCAAGGAACACCTCCATGGTAGTGAGGATTAAGTGTGCTTAAAGTACGTAATGCATTCTGAATTGTTGCAAACTTCTCATGAAGGTGAGATGGCATATGATATTTGACACTGCTTCTGTTGTTTTCACTTTAAGATTGAGCTTTTTGAAATCAAAGGGGAGGATCTCTCAGAGGATGAAGATGGTGGAATTATTCGCCGAATCCGAAAGAAGGGAGAAAGTTATTCTAAACCCAATGAGGGAGCGTCGGTTGAAAGTAAGACATTGCTTTACACCCTTTTTTTTCTTGCTACAGTTTATTTTACTGATATTATACATGGACCGTTCCAGAAGCCACAGAACCCTGGGTCAGCCATCTTTCACCAAGAGGGATCTTAGAACTGTGGGCTGTGTGCGCATGATAGGTTAAAACATGGTGCAGTAGAAATGTGGAAGAGAATTCAGCATTGGGAGGGCAGAGTTGGCAGAAGGCCTGGAACTCCTGGGGTCAAGCACTGAAGGTCATGACTTCAGAAGGGGCTTGATGGTAACGAGCTTGGGGCTTGTTAGGGAAGTAGGGAGAATGAGGAGAGACAATATAAACTTAATGGTACAATCTTAAAAAGAATCCAGGATAGGGCGAGCTACACATTAACATGAAAAATGTAGACCGAAATGCTCAGATTAGCAGAGGAAAATCTGTTTGTTTGGGACGGTTTCCAAGAACAATGTTTTGTGGATCCCACCAGGTATCAGGCTGTTTTTGATCTGGTGATGAGTAGTGGGGTAGGTTCAATAAGCTATCAGAGTTAAAGATTCCCTAGGAAACAGCGACCGTGTATTAAAATTTAGCACTTACTTTGAGGGAGAAATTCGGGTTGAAAATAATTGTTAAACTAAAGGCTGCTTAAAAAGGAATGGAAGGCAGAGGTAGTTTGATTGGACTAGGACAGGAGTTTAGCAGCAAAGATGTTTTGAGGAATAACAGTTCTCAACAAAGATAGATATATCCTGGTAAGAGAGAGACATTATAAGAAGGGAATAAGACAACCGTGACTAACCAAGGAAGTTCAGAATAGTGTCAGAATGAAAGAAAAAGGTACTACGTTGTAAGGCAGGTGATTGGGAAAGTTTTTAAAACTAAAGGACAACCAAAAAATCAGGTAGAAGTCAAACGTTGAAGGTAAATTTACAAGTACTATCAAAACTGAAAACAACTGCATTCTATATAGGAAGAGAAAGACTAAAGTTAACATAAGCCTTTTAAAGAATGAGGCTGGGAAAATATTGGGGAACCAGGAAATTGCAGAAGAGTAAAACAAATGCTTTCCATCGGTCTTCATAGTGAAAGACTTTACTTAGCATTTTTTTAAAAATTATTAATCAGGAGGCAGTTGGATGAGAGGAAATAAATACAATAACTATGACTAGAATAATTGGAAACTAATGGACATAAAGACCAATAAGTCTTTGGACCTGCTGAGATGTGTTCTAGGATAATGAAGTAGTTCTAGAGAAAGCTAATGCACTCATAGTAATCCTCCAAGAATCCTTAGGTTCTGGAAAAGTCCCAGAGATTTGGAAAACTGCCAATGTGACGCTTTCCTTTTTTCAAATAAAAAGGACACAAAAATAGGTAATTATAGGCCAGTTAGCTTAACCTTCGTTATTGGGAAATTGTTGGAATCTAGAAAGGATGTAATACCAGAGCATTTCAAAATACATATGATCAAGCAGAGTAAGTCTGCCTTCACAAAAGGAAAATCATGCTTAACAAATTTATTAGAATTCTTTTAATGAGGTAACAAGCAGGACAGATAAATTGGTAATAAAGCAGTGGATGAAACTTGAATTTTCAGAAGATTTCTGATTAGGTACCACTGCTGTTTCACAGCAACAAGGATGAGGCTTTGATTCTGGCCTTGGATGACTGTGGAGTTTGCAAGTTCTCCCCGTGTCTCAGTGGGTTTCCTCCAGGTGCTCTAATTTCCTTCCACAATTCAAAGCTAAGCAGGTTGGCTATGCTAAATTGCCTGGTATTCGAGAATTGTGCAGACTGAGTTAGCTTAATGTGGAGTTATAGGGATAGCGTTGGGAGGCATGATCTTCAGAGGGTTGCTATGGTCTTGATGAGCCAGATGGCCTCTATCTACCTTGTTGGGATTCTATGATTGTAAGACATTAACTTCAGCGCAACTGATGTTAAATGACAATGATCTGTAGTTACCTAAATTGATCCTCTCTCTTCCTTTCCAAATAATGGTGTGAAATTTGTAACTTTCCAATACAAAAGTACAAAGGTAAAAACTTCAGAAATTATTGACTAATACAAATGTAATTTGTGTACCTGTAACTTTTTTAGGGCACGGGCCATGAGGTTCTAGAAATTTCTTAGTTCCATTACTTTCTCTTTTTTTTTACGTATTTAATATAGTCTGCAAACTCTGGTCTGAAGCCGTTGACTCTGTCCCTCTCCTCAGCAATTGTCTGAAGTTGAACCAGACTGTTTAGAACTCAGTCTTGGTGTCACGTCAGGGGCTGGATCTTCTAGGTGTCAGATATCTCTGTCATTATTAAATCTCCTGTTTCTATCTCTGAAATGATGCTTAGTAAAAACTCTGCTCATCTGTAGTTGAGTCCTCCATTATGAGTTTGCTACCTTTTTGGATTTAACATTCTAACATGCGTAGGCTGCCTATCATGTACTATCCCTAGGAAACATGAGGCAATTCAAAACTCTACTTGTATCCTAAATTGCATCAGACCTTGTTCACCTGTTGCTTTATGCATACTAACCTGTGTTGACTCCTCATTATGCAATGCCTTCATTTTAAAATTTTCATCTGGTTTTGGATCCCTCCATGCTCTCCCCTCATTATCTGTAATCTTCTTCAATGTTCGGAAATTCATGCTCTAATTTTGGGATTTTTTAAAAAAATCATTCTACTGTTGATGGTCATGCTTTCAACTGCATTGGCCATGAACTCAGGAATTCCTTTCCTAAATATTTCTGCCTCTCTACCCAACTTTTTTTCAAAGTTTTAAAAAAAACTAAAAAGCAGGAGTGTATTTCTCAGCTCTTCAAATCTGTTCCATTACTAGATACAATCATGGCAAATTTTCCGCTTCTGTGCTACATTCCTGCTTTCTCCCCATAAACCTCATAACATCTAAAAATGTGTTTCTCTCCTCCTTGACTATATTCAGGGACTTGGACTTTTCAGTTTTGTGGTAGAGTATTCCACAAGTTCTCCAGCTTTTTAGGTGAAAATTTTTTTTTTTGTCAGCTCCATCTAAATGGAGAGTTAGTAGAGGCAGGCACGGTAGATTCATTTAAGATATGTCTGGACACATGCATGAGTAGGTGGGGAGCAGAGGGATACAGATGCTTAGGAATTGGGTGATAGGTGATAGACAGTGGATTTGGATTCGCTCAGGCTTGGAGGGCCAAAGGGCCTCTTCTTGGACTGTAAATTTTCTTTGTTCTAAATGGTCAACCCATATCCTGAGACGGTGTGCCCTGATTCTAGACTCCCCAGGCAAACTTGCTCCCTGCATCTAGTTTGTCCAACCCTCTTAGAATTTTGTGTTAATCAGACCCCCCCCTTCATCCACCTAAACTCAATCAGTATAAGTTCAGTCAAACCAATCTCTCCTCATAAAACAGTCCTACGATCCCTGGTATCAACCTAGTGAACCTCTGCACTCCTATGGGAAGTACATCTTTCAATAGGGAGGCTGAAACATCATGCAATATCCACGTGTACTCTTACCAAAGCCCTTTTCTCTGTAGTAAGACATCCCCACTTCTTTACTCAAATACTCTCGGCGTCGAAAGTTAATATACTATTTGCCCTCTTAACTGCTTGTACCTGGTGTGTACCCTCCTTGACCGGCAACAAGGATACTCCGATCCCTTCGTACATCCACCATTTCAAGTATATCACTATTTAAATAATACTCATCTGTTTTTCATACCCAAAGTGTCGAATTGTATATTTAGCATGTTATATTGCATCAGCTGTGTATTTGCCCACTTGCTCACCGTGTTTCAATTTTCTCGAAACTTCCTTGCATCTACCTCAGAATTCAGAATCCTGTCCAGTTTTTGCATTATCAGCAAACTTGTAAATGCTACTTCTTTGTATTGTGAATAGCTAGTGCCCAAGCACTGACCTTCGTGATGCCCCACGAGTCACTTGGAAAAGATTAATTTATTCCCACACGCAACTAATTCTCGATCCGTGCCAAAATATTAGCCTCAATATCATGTGCTTTAACTTGGCCCTCTGAACTTCTAAGAAGGGAGGTGAATAGTTAATAGTTTAATTGCTAGGCTATTATTCCAGAAAGTTAAAAACAATGACTGCAGATGCTGGAAACCAGATTCTGGATTAGTGGTTCTGGAAGAGCACAGCAGTTCAGGCAGCATCCGAGGAACAGTAAAATCGACGTTTCGGGCAAAAGCCCTTCATCAGGAATAAAGGCAGAGAGCCTGAAGGGTGGAGAGATAAGCTAGAGGAGGGTGGGGGTAGGGAGAAAATAGCATAGAGTACAATAGGTGAGTGGGGGAGGGGATGAAGGTGATAGGTTAGGGGGGAGGGTGGAGTGGATAGGTGGAAAAGAAGATAGGCAGGTAGGACAAGTCATGGGGACAGTGCTGAGCTGGAAGTTTGGAACTAGGGTGAAGTAGGGGAAGGGGAAATGAGGAAACTGTTGAAGTCCACATTGATGCCCTGGGGTTGAAGTGTTCCAAGACAGAAGATGAGGCGTTCTTCGTCCAGGCGTCTGGTGGTGAGGGAGCAACGGTGAAGGAGGCCCAGGACCTCCATGTCCTCGGCAGAGTGGGAGGGGGAGTTGAAATGTTGGGCCACGGGGCGGTGTGGTTGATTGGTGCGGGTGTCCCGGAGATGTTCCCTAAAGTGCTCTGCTAGGAGGCGTCCAGTCTCCTCTGCGCCCACACCTCCTCCCTCACCTCCATCCAAGGCCCTAAAGGAGCCTTCCACATCCAAAGTTTTACCTGCACATCCACCAATATCATTTATTGTATCCGTTGCTGCCGATGCGGTCTCCTCTACATTGGACTTAAGAATTTTCTAATGACCATGAAATTTACAAATGGTCATGAAACCATTTGTGATTGTCAGAAAAATCCATGTGGCTCAGCAATGTTCCTCGGGGAAGAAAATCCACTGTGATGCCCTTGTCTAGAAGGAGGCTGGAAGAACCCAGCAAGCCAGGCAGTATCAGGAGGTGGAGAAGTCAACATTTCGGGTGTAACCTTTCTTCAGGACTTTTTTAGTGATCCCCTGGTCTGGCCTCCATGTGACTCCAGACCCACAGCAATGTTGTTGACTTTTGAACTGAGTGGCTTGCAGTTCAAAGCTCGGGACAGGCAATAAAGGCTGGCCAAGCAGCAACTCCTACATCCCACAAGCAGTGAAAAAAATCCTTCAGAAAATCCAATTCACTGAAATTCCAAAAACCCCACATCCGCTGGTTTTGCCCCTATCTATTTTTGATTGTCATGTGTACTTATTACACATACGGTAAAAAGTGTTGCTTATAGTGTTGTCTTTCTCTGGCGCCATCTTAAACACAGAATAGAAAAGCCAGAGAAATAAAGTAATAATGTTAGCTCCTGCTTCCAGCTCAGTCATGGGCCTGGATCTGGGCTGCTTTACCTCAATGCCTTGAGTCCTAGCTGCTAAACCAACCTCACTACTGCAACTGCGCTTCATCACTCCATCGCTTGAACAACGAGTGTCACTCTCCATTGCCATCTCACCTCCATCATGAATTTATGCTCGGCCAATCTAGTTGACGGAGCCACCGGCAGTGCCACGGGTCCTCGCTGGGGCCAAACCTGCCTCTGTCATCAGGCACCCAGGCCTAGCCATGGACCTCAAGCTTCGGCTCAGCCTGCAAGTCTGGTCAAGGGGATTAAGCTTGGGAACTGCTTGTTGCTTGCTGGGAGACCTTGGGCTGGGTGGAGTCACATTTGCCTCGTCTTGGAGTTGCCACTGGTGTCTTCTTTGTCATTTATTCAGTCTCGCCATGCCCGAATGCCATCTTGCGTCATTCTGTACAAGGCCCACTCTTGCTGATGCTGATTCAAAAGCCATAATATCCTGATTAATCAAGTGTCATTGTCAAATGGTGATATAATATTCTTTGAAAAGCATCTAGTCGCAATATCCTGTCCTCTCTGATCCATTGTGAGTCTATGCTACTAGTTACGTCCTCAAAATATTCTATTAGATGGATTTTGAAAGGTCATTGTGGACTCTATAGCTAAATGGCCTGCTTCCATGCTGTAGGGATTCTGTGATTTATTAAGCATGACTTTCTTCCATAAACCCATGCTGTTTTGTCCAATCCTGTTAACATTTTACAAATGTTCTGTTATGTATTTCATAATAGAATGTAGTATTTTCTCTATTGCTGACGTTAGGCTAATTGGCCTTATCCTTTCTTTTCTATCCTTTTTTTTAAATAATAGAATTACACATGCCACTCTCCAATCCATAGGAACTTTCCCAGAGTCTATTGAATTTTGGAAGATGACACTAATGTTTCCCAATATTTCCAGGTCCATTTCCATCAGTACTCTGCAATTTTTAGATTATCAGACTCTTGTCAGTTTTATTCTATTAATTTACCCTGCGCATTTTCTTAGTAATACTGATTTCTTTCAATTCCTCTCACTAGAAAACATTTCTGACAAGTTATTTGTTCTGCCTTTTGTGAACAACAACTTTGTTCCATATTACAATTTCACTAGCTTGCTGGAAATCACCTGCATTTGTCTTTTTAAACACATTAAATAAGTTTAGTAGAAGCTTTTATGTTCAGTTTCTATGTCCCCTGCAATTTTATTCCCAAGCATTTTTCCCCCCTCTTGATCAAACTTTTTGTCCTCTTGCTCAATTCTAAACTACCCAATCTTCAGTCTTGCTTTTTTTTTTCTGGCAATTTTCTTCTCTTTAGATCTAATACTATACCTAATTTCTTTTGTAAGCCACAGTTAAGGCACCTTTCCTCTATTTTGCTCATTATTGCGTTAATTATTTTTCCTAACAATGCCAACCTGCCTCTTTTCACTTTTTATCTGTCCTTTCTAAATATTAAATACTCCTAGACGTGGAGTTCCATCCTTGGTGGCCCTACAGTTGACTCTAATCTGTTAGATTTTCCTTAAGCACTTTTTTATATAAAGCTTTTGTTAAAATGTCCCTTCCATTCTTTTTTTGCAACTTGTATTATTTGTACACAAGTATACCCGAATGGCTTGCTTTAAGTATAACGATACCTTTTCACTGTACGTAAAGTCACTGCTCATTGAATTCTACTATTTATAAATTTTCTGTATACAAATGGTTGCCTTTTTTGCATTAATCAATCTAATATTTTTGATATTTTGATTGGGTGGCACGGTGGTTAGCACTGCTGCCTCACAGCGCCAGAAACCCGGGTTCAATCCCCGCCTCGGGCAACTGTCTGTGTGGAGTTTGCACATTCTCCCTGTGTCTGCGTGGGTTTCCTCCAGGTGCTCTGGTTTTCTCCCACAGTCCAAAGGTGTGCGTGTTAGGTGAAGTGGCTGTGCTAAATTGCCCATAGTGTTAGGTGTAGGGGAATGGGTCTGGGTGGGTTGCTCTTCGGAGGGGCGGTGTGGACTTGTTGGGCTGAAGGGCCTGTTTCCACACTGTAAGTAATCTAATCTAATTACTTAACATCTTGTTGACTGTGCCTATATATAAAATGCTGTCAGATGATTACATTCATGCAATGTTTTGGTAGACAGATGATGTATTGAGAAAACCAACACTTTGCAGACGTGGAAAAGATTAAAAATTAGTAATGTTTTAATCAGTTGCTAGAACTGAACTCCAAATTGAATGAATTCCATTTGAGTGCAGGCCACAAGAATGAAGCAGAATGTGAAATATCTTGTAAAGCAGTGGAGCTGCTGAAGTGTCTCTGTTTTGGACCAATGCTCATTCGATATTTTTAAATAGTTGTCATTTCTATGCTTTTATTTCAGTCCATTTGGAAGGCAAATACCAGGGTACTGTCTTCGATAGTCGAGATCTATCATTTATTATTGGAGATGGTGAAGAACACAGTGTTCCACCAGGGATTGAGAAGGCATTGCAAGAAATGGAAAAGGGAGAAGAGGCTGTTATATCGTTAAAACCAAAGTAAGTTTAAATATAGCACCTTTAGAGACCACTTATTTGCTGTCCTGCTCAAAACAATAAATGACTCTGTTTATTGGAAAACCCACGTAAAAACCCAAGATGGAAAGAGATAAGAGAACAAACAAAAAAATCCAGTAAATAAATGTGGTCATCTCGGGTGTGGTTTTAATAAACTTAAGTTTTTAGGTTGAAGAAAATAATCTGCTGAGAAAACTATCATTAGGAAAGAGAGTGAGTTTAATTTGCTGATGCCAGATGGTGGAAAAACATACAGAGCAATGCATTTGCTACTTATGACGAATGAGGGGGGAATATTGATGATTGTTGGTATACAATTAGTATCACTAAAAAATTAGAGATGTGAAGTCTGGAACAGGGTACTCTCAGATGGGGCAAAAAAAATTGATTGAGTACAGTACTGTTGAATAATACCTTACATTACTTTGAGTGTGCACTGGAGTGGTATTTGGACAGATTGTTTGGCCTACTGTGTCTACACTTTTCCATTTTATTTGGTAGAAGTAAATGTGACTGTACTCATTTAGAGATTGATTGATTGATTCTGGGCATGAGCCTGGTACATTACAGCTGGACTACTGTCTGACTCTTTTTATCAATACCAAGTGTGGTGCTAGAAAAGCCCAGCAAGTCAGGCAGCATCCCAGGGGCAGGAGAATAGACTTCGGGCAACAGCCCTTCATCAGGAATCCTGGTTCCTAATGAAGAGCTTTTGTCCGAAATGTTCATTCTCCTGCTCCTGGGATACTGCCTGACTTGCTGGGCTTTTCCAGCACCACGCTCTCGACTTTAGTCTCCAGCATCTGCGGTCCTCACCTTCATCTAGTTGATTTTAACCTCACTGCGCTGACTCATTATCAATGTTGATTCATGGCCATCAATGTTTTGATGACTATGTGAAGAGATGAAATTGCATGAAGACTAACATTTATATTGGTGGTAATTGGCACAAGGAGGCTGTGAAGTACTTGGAGCCTTCTGCACACAATTGGTTGCAATGTGTCATCGTTGCTGCTCATGGAGCTTTGTCCTTTCATTAGATGCTTAATTGTTTACTATCATTATGGCAAATGGAGAACTTTGATCAGATCTTTTGATTTTGGGCTTTCGTAACTGTAATATGCTGCTCTCCCTGTTTAGTAAGCATGCTCTCTTTTAGTTTGCCAGGTTGTCATCTCATTTTTCGGCATGCTTCATGTTGTTTCTAGCATTGATTGTTGAAACAGTTTTAATCCTGCATAATGATGAAGAAATGTGCCAGGCGGTTGCAGGTTATTGTCTAATACAACTAACTAGCAGCATCTCACTTTTGAACTGCAAGATCTGTTTCTAAATTAATCCTGTTTAGCACCATGTTGGTGGTTCAAATCTCTTTGTAAAATCAGGGCTTTGCTTCCATATGTTCTGTACAATGGACACACTACCAATACTGTTATGACCTGTACATAATGTTTTTTAAGAACAAAGTATAGTTTCATTTTTTTTTCTCTCATGTTTGTGTTCTGTCTTTTTTTTCTACCTGTCATAGGCACCATCTGAGAATTAACCTTCGGATTTAGCCAGTTAGTCAGTAGTGAACCTGTCAGTATCACCTTTTGCTGACGGGTGTATCTTAGTCAGATTACATAGTTTCCTTGCTACCTTCAGTGGTTTTCTCCAGTGATGTTTTAAATGGAGGGCTACTAGAAACCTTGGGAGGGCGATAAATGGTAATCAACTCCAAGATTCTTTGTCTGTAGTTTAATGCTCAGTACTTTGAGCCTCTTATTGTACCATTATTTTTAATGAATCTGTCAGTGAGACAGGTTGTATACAGGGATGATAATGGAATCAGAACATTGGCTATAAGATATCATTTGGTGAGCATAACTGTTTACCTATTATAGGACAGTTCTAATTATGGCACAAGTGCTCAGTTGTAAATAAATACTTTGCAGGGTCAACCAAACTAAACCATGTCTAGTGTTTCTGTTGATACTGAGTAGTCATTCAGCTTTACTCATTAGTTTCTTTTTGTAGTGATTTTTATGGAACTAACTGACTTGCTAGGTCATTTGTTAGTGGACAGATATCGATCACATTTTTGCACGCTTTTATAGGCCTTAGTCAGTTTATTTAGTGAACTGAATTTAAATTCCTCTGGAATTTTGCTTGTCTCTGGATTGCTAGTTCAGTTATACATGGAATGCTACCTTAACTATAGTTGGTGGCACAAATAACTGCCTTCAACATCAAGGCAACATTTGACTGAGCCTGGCATTGATGATGATGATTAACAAAATTGAAGTTGGTGGACATCCAGGTAAAACCTTTGAGTGGCTGCAGGGAGAAAAAAAGGTCAGCCAAATCGGAAACATGCCAGCTACAATCTACAGATAGCAAAATGGAAAGTGAGCATTGACTGTGTCCTGAAGGTGTAGTTATTGAGATGTCATCTTGCCCAGAATCTCATTGAAGATTAATAAATAGTATTTATTGGACCTGTAAGACCTCTGAAAAAGACTGACTTTGCAAATGTGTTCTTTCAATTCTTTAATGTAGTTCCATTGATGAAATAAGATGAATAAATACAACCATAGTGCTGCATTAATACTGGAGGTTATGTGCCTTGATGAAGCTTAAAAGGGTGTTGATCTGTTGAAACTAGAATTATTTGCCAAGCTGGATAGAAGAATAGAGACCTGAGAACTATAATACAATTTTGACTATTTGGATTTCATTTTATGAAAGATGAGGATGAGCTGGGTGAAATAAAGATAAACGGTAATTATAAAAAAAAATAGATTTATAGGTGATTATTTTGAATATTTCTTTCACCTAGTGTTGTTTATGTAGGTACGGATTTGGCGAAGCAGGAAATCCAAAATTGAATGTTCCTCCAAGTGCAAACCTGGTATATGAAATTGTATTGAAAAACTTTGAAAAGGTAAGAAAGGACCATATTAATGATTGCCTGGTGCCAGCAGTCATTCTGCTGCTGTTTCAAAGCATCTTCAGCACTGTAACTGATATGTGGTGACCAGATTACTTCTGCACTGTAACACCATTGTTCTTTTTGGGGAGTCAAAGCTAAAAAAAAAAGCTTCACCAGAAGCACTATTTTATGGCAAGCTGGGGACAACCATCCTTGAAAGTGTTCATCTAAAGTGAGGAAGCTGGTGGTAGGATTTGATGGTGCTGGATGGTCAACGTTCACTTCTTGGTGTTAAACTGTGTTAGGGTATCAATGTTGTTTTTGTTCTTGCCTAAAGTTGATGTTTGTGCACTTCCAGCATACATTACTGGATAATTACCAATAAACTGAATTCTTGAACTAGTATTTTGTTTTCTTTTCCATAACTCTTTCTATTTGGAGCAAGTCTATGACTGGTTACCCTGTAGTTATTTTCCAATTTTTTTTTTAAACATTTTATCAGGCTAAAGAGTCTTGGGAGATGAACATAGATGAGAAATTGGAACAGTCTGCCATTGTTAAAGAGAAGGGGACGGTGTATTTCAAGGTAACACAATTACAAATAAACATGATTTGGAGATACCGGTGTTGGATTGAGGTGTACAAAGTTAAAAATCTCACAACACCAGATTATAGTCCAACAGGTTTAATTGGAAACACTAGCTTTCGGAGCACTGCTCCTTCATCAGGTGATTGTGGAGGACACAATTGTAAGGCACAGAATTTATAGCAAAACTTTACATGCGATGTAACTGAAGTTATGCATTGAAAAGTATCTTGATTGTCTGTTGAGTCTTTCATCTGTTTGAATACCGTGATAGTTTCACTTCTTTCATGTATAAATCATAACTTTTTTTTTAAAAAGTTGCATTCTCAGGTTAACTGTAACAATTGGTGTTAGCTAGACAATATGTTGAAGGTGTTAGCCCCCTGTGTTCTGTCTATGCCATGATGTTTAGATTGATTCTAATCTAAAAAGTGAAATAAGAGTCTTACATAGATTCATGCAGTTTTTGAGCAAAGTACAATGTAACCCTGCAAGTTCAAATTCACCCCACAAAATATGTGTGCATGTAAATCTTTGTGTGTATGTGTCTGTCTGGGTTGGGGGTTGAGTGTGAGAGAGAGTGTATATGTGTGTGTAGTGAGTGTAGAGTGTCTTAAGTCTGTGAGGGGGTGCATGTGGGAGTGTGGGTGAGGGGTTGTGAGAAAGAGTGTGTGTGTATGTGTGTTGCAAAGGTGGTCACCTGTAGTGTCACATGAACCCAAGGTCCAGGCTGAGGCGCTCCCTATGTGTATGCAGCTTACCTATCAGCCTCTGCTCGGCCACGTTTTGCTGCTGCCTGTCCCGAAGTCCACCTTGGAGGATGCTCAGCCGATTGTCCTGGACTACTGAAGTGTTCCCCAACTGGGACGGAACACTCCTGATTGTTTTGCAGTGCCCGTTCATCCGTTGCCGTAGCCTCCTCACCACCCCCAACCCAGACAGACAGACACAGATAGACCCAAAGACCCACATGCACACATATATTTTGTGGGGTGAATTTGTACTTGCACAGTTACATTGTACTTTGCTCAAAAACTACTCAAATTCATGTAAAACTCTGTTATCTCATGTTTATATTGATTCTAATCTACTATATCATGGCATAGACAGAGAACACAGGGGGCTAACACCTTCAACATACTGTCCAGCTAACACCAATTGTTACAGTTAACCTGAGAATGCAGCCTTTTTTTAAAAAAAGTTTTGTGATTTACACATTAAAGAAGTGAAACTATCATATTCAAACCGATGTAAGACTCAACAGATAATCAAGGTATTTTTCAGTGTATAATTTCAGTTACATCACACTGTAAATTTTTGCTATAAATTCTGTGCCTTACTATGCTGTTGCATTGTTTTGGAACTTTGGGGGGGAGAAAAAGTCAAAATAATAGCAGTTTAAAATGGAGAAGAGCAGAAAAAGAAGCACATGGTGAGGACAGTGCCAGAGAGAGAGAACGAGAACCTGCACACTTACTGCCTTTGCTGTTTGAATTCATGTATCGCTGGACTTGGAGTGCATCTGGGAAAATTAACAAACAGTGAAATTAACAACTAATCTTGGAGGAACTGTCGGCCGAAGTTCACAGCACGGAATCAGATAAGTTAATTCTTGTTTTAAGACTGTCCAAGAGAGAGGCTGCAGTAGTGGGTACAGTGGATTCTTTCTTGATTATATGTTTTTGGAGATAAGTTTCTTGATTAAACTTAAAATATAAGACATAGCTATTAATTTAACCTGGGGCAGTATTTGTAGAGGAATAAGACGGTGTTATTTCCTGGGTCTGTAGATTGTGAAGGAGCAAAGATGGCCTTTGCAGTGGTGTGTACTTCTTGTCAGATGTGGGAGTTTAAAGAGAGTTTAAGGGTTACTGCGGGTTATATCTGCCGTAAATGCTGTTGGATGTGAATCTTATCAGATCGAATGGGTCGGCTGGAGAGACAAATAGAAGCGATGAGGAATTTGCAACAGCAATAGTACGTGATGGATAGCAGTTATAGGAAGGGTGGAAAGTCTCAGATACAGTCACATAGATGGGTTAACTCCAGGAAGGGTGAGTGAGGTCGGCACCTAGGGCAGGGGTCTTTTGTGGATATACCCATTTCAAACAGGTATGGTGTTTTGGAAAATGTAGGGGGTGATGGATTCTCAGGGGACTCACGAACAGCCAAGTTTCTGGTATTGAGACTAGCTCTAATGCAACAAGGGGTACGTCGGCTTTCAAGAGATCAATTGTGTTAGGGGATTCTGTAGTCAGAGGTACAGACAGACGTTTCTGTGGCCAGCAGAGAAAAAGCAGAATGGTGTGTTGTCTCCCTGGTGCCAGGATCAAGGATGTCTCTGAGAGGGTGCAGAATGTTCTCACGGGGGAGAGGGGCCAGCAGGAGGTCATTGTCCACATTGGAACCAACGACATTGGAAGGGAAAAGGTTGAGATTCTGAAGGGAGATTACAGAGAGTTAGACAGAAATTTAAAAAGGATGTCCTCAAGGGTAGTAATATCTGGATTACTCCCAGTGCTAAGAGCTAGTGAGGGCAGAAATAGGAGGATAGAGCAGATGAATGCATGGCAATCAGGGAAAGCAGGAGGGCAAAACGAGGACATGAGATACCTTTGGCAAATAGAATTAAGGAGAATCCAAAGGGTTTTTACAAATATATGTTAAGGACAAAAGGGTAACTAGGGAGAGAATAGGGCCCCTCAAAGATCAGCAAGGCAGTCTTTGTGTGGAGCCACAGAAAATGTGGGAGATACTAAATGAATATTTTGCATCAGTATTTAATGTGGAAAAGAATATGGAAGATATAGACTGTAGGGAAATAGATGGTGACATCTTGCAAAATGTCCAGAAACAGTTAAAAGTGGATAAATACCCAGGACCTGATCAGGTGTACCTGAGAACTCTGTGGGCAGCTAGAGAAGTGATTGCTGGGCCTCTTGTTGAGATATTTCTACCATCGATAGTCACAGGTTAGGTGCCAGAAGACTGGAGGTTGGTAAACATGATGCCACTGTTTAAGAAGGGTGGTAAAGACAAGCCAGGGAACTATAGACCGGTGAGCCTGACCTCGTTGGTGGGCAAGTTGTTGGAGGGAATCCTGAGGGACAGGATGTACATGTATTTGGAAAGGCAAGGACTAGTTTGGGATAGTCAACATGGCTTTGTGTGTGGGAAATCATGTCTCACAAACTTGAGTGAGCTTTTTGAAGAAGTAACAAAGAAGATTGAGCACTGAGCAGTAGATGTGATCTATATGGACTTCAGTAAGGCGTTTGACAAGGTTCCCCATGGGAGACTGATTAGCAAGGTTAGATCTCATGGAATACAGGGAGAACTAGCCATTTGGAAACAGAACTGGCTCAAAGGTAGAAGACACAGGATGGTGGTGGAGGGTTTGTTTTTCAGACTATAGGCCTGTGACCAGTGGAGTGCCACAAGGATCAATGCTGGGCCCTCTACTTTTTGTCATTTACATAAATGATTTTAGATGCGAGCATAACAGGTACAGTCAGTAAGTTTGCAGATGACACCAAAATCGGAGGTGTGGTGAACAGCGAAGAGAGTTACGTCTGATTACAAGAAGATCTGGACCGGTTGTGCCAATGGCCTGAGAAGTGGCAGATGGAGTTTAATTCAGATAAATACAAGGTGCTGCATTTTGGGAAAGCAAATCCTAACAGGATTTATACACTTCATGATAAGGTCCTAGGGAGTGTTGCTGAACAAAGAGACCTTGGAGTGCAGGTTCATAGCTCCTTGAAAGTGTAGTCACAGGTAGATAGGATAGTGAAGAAGGCGTTTGGTATGCTTTCTTTTATTGGTCAGAGTATTGAGTACAGGAGTTGGGAGGTCATGTTGCGGCTGTACAAGACATTGGCTAGGCCACTGTTGGAATATTGCGTGCCGTTCTGGTCTCCTTCCTATCGGAAAGATGTGGTGAAACTTGAAAGGGTTCAGAAAAGATTTACAAGGATGTTGCCAGTGTTGGAGGATCTGAGCTACTGGGAGAGGCTGAACAGGCTGGGGCTGTTTTCCCTGGGCCGTCGGAGGCTAAGGGATGACCTTATAGAGGTTTACAAAATTATGTGGGGCATGGATAGGATAAAAAGGCAAGATCTTTTCCCTGGGGTCGGGGAATCCAGAACTAGAGGGCATAGGTTTAGGGTGAGAGGGGAAAAATAGAAGAGACCCAAGGGACAACCTTTTCACGCAGAGGGTGGTACGTGTATGGAATGAGCTGCCAGAGGATGTGGTGGAGGCTGGTACAATTGCAACATTTAACAAGCATTTGGATGAGTATATGAATAGGAAGCGTTTGGAGGGTTGTGGGCCAGGTGCTGGCAGGTGGAACTAGATTGGGTTGGGATGTCTGGTTGGCATGGATGGGTTGGTTCGAAGGGTTTGTTTCCATGCTGTACATCTCTATGACTCTAATTGTGTCCTCCATAATCACCTGATTCAGCGCTCCGAAAGTTAGTGTGCTTCCAATTAAACCTGTTAAACATGTTTTCCTGTATCCTCCTCTTAAAAGGAAGTATCACTTTTGTTTTTATTTGTTGGATTATCGTGTGCAGGCTTCACCTGAAATTTAGAAAAAAAAATGAAGTGGCCCTTTCCAGGTTTTCTCGCTATCATTATCCATATCTGTTGAGTTCTTGATCTGAACTATTAATAGAGCACGAGTTCCTCGCAGGCCTTTTAATAGGATTCCCTGTAGATGCAGCCTCCTCTTCATAACTTTGGTGCAATTGCAGTGGTCATGCTTCAACTAATAACCTTTTTATAATTGAAAGTACAGCCTTTCCCACAGCTTATTTGTGACATCAAGGTGAAGATGTGTGCAAGAAAATCTAGTCTGTGGAATGATTTTGACCAAATGTAAGAATCTAAGAAATAGGAGCTGGAGTAGTCAGTACTCTAAATTGAGTATGATATTCTTCATTTTCAACTCCATTTCTACACGCACTATCTCTTGATTCCCTGATGAATCAACAGTCTGTCTTTCTCTGCCCTAAATATATTTAACAATGGAACATCTGCAATTCTTTGGGTTGGTGAATTCTATTCTTCTAACCTCCTAGAGAGTGTAGGTTCAGCTTACTCTGGGTTTTTGTATAATCAGAAACTATCATGGAGCAGATGGAGTGAACCTTTGCTGTGCATGCACAGGCTTCCTTTAATCAAAACATTTGAACAAATTGTGCCATATTACGGCTATCTTCTGATCAAAGCCCTATGCAAGTGTAATAAGGACTTCCTTATTCTTAAACTCCAGTCCGTTTTGTAATAAAAGCTGTTTGCCTTTTTAATTGTTCACTGTAACTAACATTTTTGTTCCTTGTACCAGTATACCAACTCCCTCTGAACATTAACATTTTCATATCTTTTAAAATATTCTGTTTTTCTATTCCTATTATCAAAGTGAATAAATTCACACTTCCCTACACCACACTTCATCTGTCAACTTGTTGCCCACTCACTTAACCTGCCTCTGTCTCTTTACAGCCTTTTTCTGTCCTTTTGACTTACGAATCAACAAACATGGATTTTTTTTTTAAACTTTTGTTCTCTTCATCCGAGTTTTAATACGGATTATAAATGGTTTAGGGCCCCAACATTGATCTTAATGGTACACCACTCAGTATAGCCTGTCAACTTGAAAATGCCCTGTTTATCTTTTTTACTTATTACTTCCTGGAGGAATCATTTACCAACCTGTCCCAAGGCAAGTTTTAGTCAATCCCTGCATTTAAGATCAATGGAGAAATCTCAACCAGTCACTGCATGAAATGTTTTTCTCTTTATTGCATTTGCTTCTTTTGCCAATTACTTTAAAGCATCTTGTTGTGGAATTTTTCATTTTTCCCTATCTATTCTGTCCAAACCCCTTATGATTTAGACTGCCTGTACTGAACACTCAACTTTATCCAAGGAAAATATTCCCAATTTCTCTGATCTATCTGTGGAACTGGAGTCCTTCTATGGGGTCATTCTAGAAAATCTTCTTGTTTGCGCTACCTCTCTTCTAAAGTGTTGTACCCAGAACTAGACACTATAACAATTGAGACCAAATCAGCATTCTATGGAAATTTAATATTCCATCCCCCTTTATGTAATCTGTGGCCCTCATGCTAAGGCATAGAATTCCTTATGCATTAACCATAACTGTTCTTGACCTAGCCATGATGTGGAGGTGCTGTTATTGGAGTGGGGTGCATTTCACCTCATTAAGGAACAGTGCTTCGAAAGCTGACAATTTCAAACAAACCTGTTGGAACTAAAGCCAGGTGTTGTGTGCCTTCTGACCTTGTTCTTGACTTTTCCTGCCTTTGATTTATGCATTACACAGACCAAAGTCCCTCTGCGCTTCCATCCCCTTTACAATTGTATGTTTTGTCATCTCTTCAGACATGTCTTCACTTCAGACATGTCAGGATTAAATTTCATCTGCCACTTGTTCCCTGGACCTATCCCCCAATTCCATCAACTTAGCTACGCTCTTTTGAGATTTTACTCTTTCCTTCTCACTTCACAATGCTTCCATATTTTATCTCAGCTGCACATTTTGAAATAGTGCCCGGCACACCAAGGTCCAGTCATTAATGTGCATCAAGAGGAGCCAAAGGACCCAATACCAACCCCGTATCGGAGGCTGAGGGTTGACCTTGGAGGTTTAAAAAATTATGGGGGACATGGATAGGGTAAATGGGCAGGGTCTTTTCCCTGGGGTCAGGGAGTCCAGAACTAGAGGGCATAGGTTTAGGGTGAGAGGGGAAAGAAATAAGAGACCTAAGGGGCAACTTTTTCACACAGAGGGTGTTTCATGTATGGAATGAGCTGCCAGAGGATGTGGTAGAGGCCGGTACAATTGCAACATTTAAGGGGCATTTGGATGGGTATATGAATAGGAAGGGTTTGGAGGGATATGGGCCAGGTGCTGGCAGGTGGGACTAGATTGGGTTGGGATATCTGATTGGCATGGACAGGTTGGACCGAAGGGTCTTGTTCCATTCTGTACATCTCTATGACTCTATTTTACCTAAAATCAACATTAGCTAAACACTATTTCAGAAGATATACTGTATATTCTAATCTACAGAAAACAAATCCTCTTTTAACTTTAAAGCAATTTGAAATCCTCCTTCACAGTTTTGCTTCATCTGTCTGAGTAGCCACTTAGTACTCCAAGAACCAGTTCAAACTTCCTCAGCTAATAGTGGCATTCTTTCTTTTCCAGCCTGTTAATTTCTAATTCCAAAATTCAGTTTTTCAGTAACTATGAGCCAGGAGAATCCTCTTTCTAGCTAAAGCCAGGTGAATCTTGCAGCCTTACTTTAAATCCTCTCAAACTTTGTCTCTTTAGTGCCAGATGAGTTCCCATCTGCATAGTGAGGGATGGAGACTATTTGTCCTTCTGTTTTCTCAGAAAATCCTGTAAATAATATTATGCTGGCTTGCAGCGGACTTAACGGTCTCTCAAAGTCCATCACCATGGCCATACGAATCATATTGGTCTTGATTTTAGCTAGTAATGGCAACTAACTGTCCCGTAGAACCTCTTACTTCACTCTGTCTTGGAATTAAATAGACAATTTAACCATAATAACCTAGAAACTTGATATTCATAGCACCTTGCTGTGAAGTTTGGAGACTATTTATTAACTATCACAAGTTTTCTTGCTATTCTGTATAGATATGAACATCTTGCATCATCTTCACAGTAAGAGAAACTGGACCTTCTTTCAGCAACCACACTGCCAAAGCTTGTAAAGAAGGATTCATGCCATGTCAGAAGGTCCCATTCATTCCTCTGTTTTCACATAAATCAGAGTTCCAAAACACAAGCTTAAACTTCATATTTGTAACACCCATTTAATTGAAAATCAATGTAAATATTTATTACATTATTCACTTATAGGTATTGACTGAAAATCATGGCCATGTAAAAAAAGATTTTGTGCACAAAAAGTGTATGTGATCTCAAGTCTGGTATAATTTGTTGATGACACTGAAATAGGTGCCTGATTAACTAAATGTCTATTAGCAATTTCAGTGAAAAGACTTCTTGGGTTCATATTCAAAACTTGTAAGGGCGTGAGCACAAAAGAAAATAGTATTAATGTTTGGCATAAACGTCTGTTTCCATTTCTGTATGCAATATAACGTGTTGGAACATTACAAGCAAATTAATAGCTGTTATCTGTTACTGAGTTATAAGTGATTACAGAATGTAGAAGTTTAAGAACTAGCAATGGTGAACAGAATTGAAAATAACCTTGTTCGTTCTTTCCTTGTAACTGCATAATTTATATAACTTTTTTTGTCAGGTGGGAAAGTACAAGCAGGCAACCATCCATTACAAGAAAATTGTATCTTGGCTGGAACATGAGAATGGATTGTCTGAAGAAAATCTAAAACAATCCAATGCTCTGAGACTAGCAGCTCATCTTAACCTTGCTATGTGCTACATAAAAATGGATGAGAATTTGCAAGCTGTAGAGAATTGTGAAAAGGTGAGGACACTTCTTTACATCACCTAATATATGAAAACCAACTACAGAACAAGCTTGGTTATCTGCATTTTGGATTATCCAAACAAGATCTCATAAAAATGTTGTCAAATTTAGGCAAAAGCGCAGCGACAGCAAGCAGCCTGGGCTGGTAGTGGGAGCAGGAACAGGGTCTCCATGGGAACCCTGTCCCTGTTGTCGCTGCAACAGGAGCCTCAAACAAAATTCTCCCCTCCTGTCTCGTTCAGATAATCGAACTTGTTCTATATAACGATAAGTGGAATGTGATTTCAATTTGATGTTTCGTTTATGGTCAGTCCCTGGAATCGCAGAATTTTTTTGAGTAGAGTCAGGAAACAAGGTTTTATTTTTAAGAGTTTTGAAGAATATGGGGTGATCTTGAAATTTTTAAAATTCTTAAATACATGAGAGGGTAGATGGGGTGTTTCCCTGCCTGATGACATGAGAATTAGGAACTTCATCTCAGAATAAGGGGGAGGCTATTTAAGGTGAGGAATTTTATCACTTCAAAGGTATGGAATCTTTGGAGTTCTGTATCCCAGAAGCCCTGGAAACTTAATCTTTTGAACAGGATCAAGACAGAAATCAATAGGTGTGCAGGTATATGGAAGGAGTATGGGGAAAATGGCAAGCTCGGCTGAATGGTCTACTTCTGTTCCTTTTATATGTTGACATCTTGGTACTGGAATGTAACCATGGAGATCCTATCTGTTATTGTCTTATTTGAAGTGAGGAGGGGGCTTTGTAAGGCTTACTATATAGGATGATGCAGGGATTCCAACAAAGCTGTCCATAACTTAACAATGTATGTTTACTTTAGGAAATATAAATTGCAATTAGAGAGTCATGAGAGCTTGTAACACCTGACATATGTCACTAAGAACATTCTAAATCAATCTCTTGAGTCTCAACTGTTTACTATAGTTTTTAACAGCTTGAGTTGATGGGATTAAACAAATATATTCAAATTTACAATGAGATATTGATGTGAGGCATTACGTATATTGTAGGTGCAAGCATATAAAAAGAGAATGCTTGATTATATGGGAGAGCAGAACAGTAGCAAATGAATTGGTGTAGGCAAGTGTGCTATCATTGTCTTTAGCCCAAAAATGAAAGTTAGAGTACTCTCTAAATATGGAAAGCTATGAGTATTGAACATTTCGATGTTATCTTGAGAATTCCAGTGCATAGATCGTTAAAGTGGAGTGAACAAGTGGAAAAAATAATCAGAATGGAAAAATAAATGCTGCAATTCATGCCTAAAGGACAAACTAGATTTATATGTCCTGTTGTAACTGTACAAAGCTCTGGTTAGACTACACCTGGAGCCTCTAGTTCTGGACAATATTATCTAAGGAAGATGTGCAGGTACAGTGTAGATTTATCTAAACAATAACTGGACTTATGAGCTCTGAAGAAGAGATTGCACAAACTAGTTTGTATTACATGGAATTTAGAAAGTTAAAGGGATGAGTTGAATGATTTTAAGACATTTGTGGGAAGTTGATAGGATAAATACATATCAGTCTCTGATTTAAAATTAACCAAAGGTGTTTTGGGGAAGGTGTGGATATATGGAGTTAGGTCACAGATCTGAATTATTTCAATAAATGACAGAATAAGCTCAAGAGGCTTAAATGTCTACTGCTGTCCTATGTCTGACATTGGGATTGCTTGTTCGGACAACAAATAGAGGTAGGACTGATAAACTGCACTTATTTCAATACAAGAGGCCTAACAGGGAAGACAGATGAATTCGGGGCATGATTGGGAATATAGGACTGGGATATTTTGGCAATTACAGAAACATGGCTCAGGGCTGGACAGGACTGGCAGCTTAATGTTCCAGGACACATGCTACAGGAAGAATAGAAAGGGAAGCAAGAGAGGGGGGGGTGACGTTTTTGATAAGGGATAGCATTACAGTCGTACTAAAGGAGGATATTCCCGGAAGTACATCCAGAGAAGTTATTTGGGTGGAACTGAGAAATAAGAAAGGGATGATCACCTTACTGGGATTGTATTATAGACCCCCTCATAGTCAGGGAAATTGAGAAACAAATTTGGAAGGAGATCTCCGTTATCTGTAAGAATAACAGGGTGGTTATGGTAGGGGATTTTAACGTTACAAACATTAGACTGGGACTGCCACAGTGTTAAAGGTTTAGATGGAGAGGAATTTAAGTGTGTACAAGAAAATTCTCTGATTCAGTATGTGGATGCACCTACTAGAGAAGATATTTCGAAGCTACTTGGATGCTGCCTGAACTGCTATGCTCTTCCAGCACCACTAATCCAGAAGATGCAAAACATTACCTACTCTTGGGAAATAAGGCAGGGTAGGTGACTGAGGTGTCAGTGGGGGAGCACTTTGGGGCCAACGGCCATAATTCTATTAGTTGTAAAATAGTGTTGGAAAAGGATCGACCAGATCTAAAAGTTGAAGATCTAAATTGGAGAAAGGCCAATTTTGACAGTATTAGGCAAGAACTTTCAAAAGCTGATTGGGGGCGGGTGTTGGCAGGTAAAGGGACGGCTGGAAAATGGAAAGCCTTCAGAAATAAGGTAACGAGAATCCACAGAAAGCATATTCCTGTCAGGGTGAAAGGAAAGGCTGGTAGGTACAGGGAATGCTGGAATACTAAAGAAATTGAGGGTTTGGCTAAGAAAAAGTAGGAGGCATATGTCAGGTATAGACAGGATAGATCGAGTGAATCCTTAGAGTATAACGGCAGTAGGAGTATACTTGAGAGAAATCAGGAGGCCAAAAAACAGACATGAGATAGCTATAGGGAGAGATTGAATAGGCTGTTTTCCCTGGAGTGTTGGAGAATGAGGGATGACCTTATAGAGGTTTATAAAATTATGAGGGCATGGATAAGATAAATAGACAAAGTCTTTTCCTTCGGGTCGGGGAGTCCAGAACTAGAGGGTATAGGTTTAGGGTGAGAGAGGAAAGATATAAAAGAGACCAAAAGGGCAACTTTTCACACAGGATGGTATGTGTGTATGGAATGAGCTGCCAGAGGAAGTGGTGGAGGCTGGTAGAATTACAATATTTAAAAAACATCTGGATGGGTATATGAATAGGAAGAGTTTGGAGGGATATGAGCCAGGTGCTGGCAGGTGGGACTAGATTGGGTTAGGATATCTAGTTGGCATGGACGAGTTGGACCGAAGGGTCTGTTTGTGCTGTGTGTCTCTATGACTCTAACTGAAGCTTCTGCTTTTTGGTTCAGGCATTAGGGTTGGATCCAAACAATGAAAAGGCCCTTTTCAGAATGGGTGAGGCGAGACTTGCTATGAACGATTATGAACTGGCAAAAGAAAACTTCCAAAAGCTTGTGCAACTTTATCCAAATAAAGCAGCCAAAGTCCAGATTGGAATCTGTCAGAAAAAAATAAGAGAACAATTAGATTTGGAGAAAAAGATCTATGCTAAAATGTTCCCAAAATTTGCAAACACAGATAGTAAGGTAAGTGTTAACAAATATTGATCCTTAAAAGTCGTATAATAACATGTTAAGCACCAGAAACCTTTTAAGAACAGGAAGTGTAAATAAGTCAAGAATCAGTCTTCTTAATCCCTTATGTGCTCCAACTAATTAATGCTGCATGTTTCAGTGGCTATCAATAATATCACATAAATATATCACCATTTGGCTGGAACAAAGATCTATCTAACTCTAAAACTTCTAAATTTTTAACCTGTTTGTTTTCACTATAGTGAACAATTAGCCCAAATTACAGTGTTGCATTTGAAATCTTTAATAACAGGATCTGATTACTATCTTACACAACAACACGACATTTTTTTTTGATGCTCTAACTCTTTGGATTTCCAATCTGTATCTGATATGCTTTTTCTGATACAGGTAAAGAACTTCTTGTTACCTTGATATATTTGTTTTATTTCCCAGTCAGCAAATGTATTCCTGTTTCTTAAATTTATTTCTATTTCTTAACTTGTGTTGGAATAAATAATTACTTGGTGCTAGTCCTCATTGTTCTGAATCTGCCACCTGCTGGATCCAAAAAGAAATCTTTTTGGATTCTAGTTGTTTCTTCTTCATTCTTCCTCCTTTTTTTTTAGGCTAATTTTCCAGTTAAATATTTGGCATTATCAGTTTAAGTACCTAGTTATTTTAATTTTGGCTATCTTGAGCAGCTTTTAATTTGCACCCTGCTTTGTTTTTTGTATATTTTGTATATTTTTCTAAACAGAAAATATAACTGTGTCGTTTTGTACAGGTTGGGAATTATGAATACACGTGAACCTTGGAGCAGACTCATGGGTTGGGATGTTAACTTCTATTTTATTTTTAAGTTTGTCATTTTAAGATTTTAATTATGTTCCATACACTTCTGTGTTTCCACACAAAGATTTGCACAAGAATGTATCAACTACTCCACATTGAGTGATAACACTAGATACCCTACCTTATATTTACCCCTGACTAATGCACCTAACGCTGGTATGTATATGTCTCTGTTTGTCAGTACTTCTGGTTCTGTCTGAGCCTGGCATTTCAACCGGAGTTCAATCAGTAGACACATTGTACTGGACCCCGTATACAAACCACTCCGATACAGAACCAGAAGTACCAACAAGATGTACTGATGTCACCTAGTGAGGCAATGAAACATTTGCAGAGAAACACCGGTTTAGCAAATGAATCCACGGCAAGACATTAAGCTACCTTACCTATAGAGATGGGGTTTTTTTTGTCTCCTTTTCAAAATAAAGGTGTGACATTGCCAGTTTTCCAATCCTTTAGCACTTTTCCATTAATCGTTAGATTGTGGAAGATTACTACCAGTGCATCCATTGTCTCTAGTAATTACCTCCTTTAACATTCGAGGAGGCTACGCATTAGGTCCAGGGAACTCCCCTGTCCCGACCATTACTTTACACTACCGTTTTTCTCCAGTGCTAGTTGTATTTATATCTCTCCTCCTTTTTCCCCTTGAATATTTAATAAATTTGGAATGCTATTAATGTGTTCTTCTGTGAAGACTAATGCACAATATTTATTCATCTCCTTTAGTCAGTGTTTATAGCCTTTCATTGTTATACTTTGCTTTGTTTGTGGACCAGATGTCCTAAACTCACTTGCTCTCAGAAGTTGAGTAGCTTTTTGTCCAGTTGTATCATTTTGAGGTCCATCTGTTTAATGAAGTGTAAACAGATTTTCTTTTAAAAAGTTATTGACATACACACAGTTGTGTTCTGATGTTGTCATTTGGCTGACACACTCTTGCCACGTAGTTTAAATTCTTCTCATTGATGCAGGCACAAAGGTCCTGCCAAGAACTGAGACCCAGGAAAATGCAAGTTTTCCAGCCTTTTACAGGTTTAGCACACACCCAATCGCAATATCACAAGAATCTAAAGGCTCACTTGCGTCTGTGTCTCCCTCCTCTCACTGAAAATTGGAAGTACCTCAGCTGTATAATTATTCTCTCAAACTACTTTTGCATGCTATTCAGTGCAATCAAAACCTTCCAGTACTGTGGCATCCAGAACTGTACACTACTCCGCTGAGGTCCAACCAGTATTCTATATTTAAGTTCAGTGTACTTTATGCCCTATTTATGTTGGATAGAATACTGTTGCTTTATTAGTTACAGAGTCCTATAGGACGGAGACCGGCCCATTGGCCCAAATTGGTCCATGCCACCCAAAATGTCCGTCCGCATTAACCCCATTTCCCTGTATTTCGCTCATAACCTTCTAAAGCTTTCCTATCCATGTATTTAACAGTGCTCTGTACCTGTTAATGACCTGTATTTATATATTCACATCTGTCTGCTCCTGCACATTTGCCTAGAATAATTGCCTTTGGTTTATGTTCTCCATCCATGCATTTTGCATTACACTTTTCTCCACATTGCACTTTATCTACTGCCTATCTACTCATTCCAACAATGTGCACGTATCCTTATGACATTCTGCGCTGTTTCCCCAGTTTACAGTTCTGTCAAGTTGTGTTGTCTGAAAACTTTGAAATTGTACTCTGCCCAACATGGTCTCAATACTGTCCTCTGAGAGCTCCACTACCAATCTTCCTGGAGTCCGAATAATACACATTTAACATTTGTATTTCCCATCCCTCAGCAGTATTGTTACTAATGTCCTCCTTATTCTAAGAGCTAGAACCTTTTTTCCCCAAGTCTGTTGAACAACACTGCATTAAATGTCGTTTGAAAGTCCATGTACACAATGTCACCAGCCTTCCCTTCATCGCCCTCTCAGTTACCACTTCATAAACTTTCAGCAGTTATTTGGATGTGAACCATCACTTTTGGCAGTGTTTGAAGTTAAATATTTCTTGGAAAATGGGATGTGTTTAGAGGACTATTGCATTACCTGCCTGTTGGTCATAAAATGTCCTTCCATGTAGCTGTTAACCTCCCGATACGCCAGGTGATGCCAGCTACTGCTCAAGCTGATGCAGCAGAACACATTTCCACACAAGAGGTGTCCTGGGATTCTGTCAATGCATGGGATGTTGATTAGCATCCATGAGGTTGGATTACCCTACCATTTCTTCATTAGTCAAACCAGCAGATAAAAGGAAATAACTTCACGTTAATGGTATCATTGCTGTTATTAATAAACCTTACTGATAGTTCACAATTTGCCAATAATTGAGCCCAACCTTAATACCAGCTACCTAACTATTGTTAAAACGTTATTGCTATTTATCCATTAGATGCTTATATCGGGATCGTTACTCCCGATAAGCTTTATTTAAAGTAAACCTTACCAGTATAGCTTTACAATTATTTATAAATTGCATGAGTTCACTTGCCTGTTTCTCTGTGATGCCATAGTTTGATTTTTTTTTTTCTCTCTGAACCCTGAATAGTTGATCAATCTATCTTCACACCTTGCTCTATTTGTAATTAATCATCTCAACCAAGAAGTCCCATGTTTAATTCTTAGTGGATAATACATTATTAAATGCCTTGGCTTAGTTGCATCAGTTGGTTTCCATATTCAGTGAAGCAAATTGAGCCTGAGTTCCCACTTCTGAATGCAGTTCAGTGATTCCTCCTCCCTCTCCCACCTCGCCACCAACCCCTCCCAATCCATCCCACTTGTAAATGGATGTTTGGTGTACAAAGAGGTCAAAACTGGGCTTTACTACAATATGCACACCAGATACTTAACACTGAATTCATTCATATGAAATTGATAATTTGGATATCAAGATTTTCAACCCAGTGTGAGTCCGTTGCAAAGAATATATAAAGCAGGGGGAAATAGCAGAAGTGGAGCTGTAAAATGCAGCTATAAAGCAACCTTGCAAACACCAAGTAATACTTTTACTTCCTATCGATGTTTGTCATCTTAAAGTTTTTAGATTTATCTGTTGATAAAGCACCAAGTGGAGCACTTTCTGTATGTATGCATGTGCAGACAAATGGTCAGTGTCATTCTGCTTGGCTTCATGTAAAATTAAAATAAAAAGTAAATATAAAGGATAAGTAAAAATAAATCTTGAAAGTATTAATTTGAAGTTATGAATCTAATTATCCACCAACTCGGCTAGCTGAGCTGCATAGACAATCACTATACATCACCTTTCTAATTTTATAAAACTTTGTACATACTACAAATGTACTATTTCACGTGTACCATTTTGTTTCTTCAAAGCAGTAAGCTTTTAATTGCTCAGTAAATTTCAAAGCTAACATGGTGCAGTTGTGCTGTTAAAGTGGGAAGAAATCATTTTCGAACAGAATATTCAATAAATTAGAAGAAAAGCCATCTTTACAGCGTAACAGTTGACATTCTGTTTGTGCAGTTGAAGTTGCAGTATTAAGCTGGCAGAGATCAAGATAATGTGCATCCACCATTTTGGTGGGAGAAACCCCACATGCACCCGGCACTGCATTGCAGGCTGAGCGCACTTGCAGTACCTGGAACTAAAATTAAACTAATTATAGTTTTTTCAAAGTATTTTATAACGACGACTATATTTTAGCAGGAGGTGGTTCTCAAAACACAATCTGAAAAGGAAGCTGCTGTGGTGATAACAGAGGAAGAAGCAAATAAAGAGAACTTAGATGAAGGAGGCAAAGGAGAACCTATGGAAACAGAAACCATTCACAAATCCCAGGAATTGGATGCTACTGCATGAAGATGATGTAGAGATTGAAGCTGCATTACTTGTTTGATTTTTTTTTTTAAAGCTTTGTTATTGTACAGTATCCTGTGTGTATCATTTAATGCACAGTAAAGGAGTTCTACCTACTTAATCATCTGAGTGTCACAAACTCATTAAAAAGAAATGATAACACATACTATAATTGCTGAGTGTCTGAGTCACACTTGGTTTTTATGATCAGCCTGTGGCACTGCCACGGTATTGTTGAATGACAAATGAGATGAGCTCACTCTTGACAGCATGTAGGAAATAGAAATTGGAATAAGCAGTTGGTAGCTCTATGAATTATTTTTATTTGAAAATGTTTTATTTCTTATTTTTAATTCTATACATCCAGAATGCATTCCTCTTGCATCCTACCAGTGGTGGTATCACTTCCTGCCACTGCCAAGTATGTGGACATATGGTCATAAATTTATTCAGCTTATAGGCTGTGCCTGGGAATTGGTAGATCAGTGTGACATGTCCTTGGAACTTGGATCAAGATGTGTAGTTGGTGTTGTTACTACTGTGCTACTGAGATACAGTTCTTATTTTGAGTGAAGAAATTTGTTTTGCTGTTTGTAACTTGTGTATAAGTATCATCAGGTAATGCAGCTTTATTATAGAATTACTGTATTCCACGGAATGGCTCCAATTTGTTTTTGCATACTGATGGTTATTCCTTGTTCTTCATCAAAATGTCAAATATGAAGAGAAAAGGCCCTTGTGTTTCTATGCTGGCAATTTTATGTAACACGTTTTAGTAACCTGGTCAATGCCACTGTTTGTGCTTCATCAAAGACTCTTGGCTTCCTATTTACCTGTCCTTCATGTTACTTCTCAGATTTCTCCTAATTGCAGCAATTCTGTGTGCTGTTTCATACTTTGGGGAAAGAAGCTTCACTTAATTTCCTTGTATTGGATGCATTAATTACCACTAACACATTGTCTTGGATAACCACAACCACTAACATCATCTCTCTACCCTTTGGTACTCTTAAAATTTCACTGTTCTATGACACAGTCACCTTGGCTACCATTTGTAGAGAGGAAAAGCACCATTTACTTTGTTACTGTGGTTTAAAATTTCTCACTTGCATTATTCCTAGAAATCATTACTACATCCTTTTCCAGTGCCTCTTTCTGTTTTATATTATGTTCAGCAAGTCCTTGCTCCACTAAACATTCACCATATTGTGATGAGAAAAGAGATCTACCATATATTTCAAAATACCCAAAAAGAAGTTGCTTTAGTAGTATGTACTTCAAGAAATTCTATTCATTTTATTGTGGGCCTTTATCATCACTGCATCCTTCATTATGAATTAAATGGCTTAAACTAACAGAGGGCTTGTGGATTTGGCTAATCTATCCTGAGTTAAGCACAGAGTGACTTTTTAATGATTTTTGATTGACTTACTTTTGTTTCTTTTTCCCCCTCCATTCATTTCTGCTCTTTGGCACTTGACTTTAATCTGATTAATCTGTTCTTTGTCTAATCCAGTGATGGTCACCTAACTTTTTTCACTGTTCACACATGGGGTCTTTTAAATATTTTCCCACTGTACTACATGGATAGGAGATAGTAAGAACTAAATGCTGAAAGTCACAGTGGATAATGTGAAGCTGGAAGAGCACAGCTAGTCGGACAGCCCCTTCATACTGACAGAAGGGTTTCAACCTGAAACGTTGATTTTTCTACCCCTCTGATGCTGTTGAACCACACCTTCCAATGGGGAACTGATGTCACCTGAGTGATTTTCTTAATGTTGTGCTTTGTGATCAAATTTCCACCTGATGCACATTCTTTCACTTCATTAGACTCTTGCTTATTAAACTGATCTGTACAATTCTTTTGATTTCTTTCCCAAGATTTGACACTATAGCAGTTTAAAAAGTGTAAGATGTCTTATTAATTAATTAATTACTAACACTCCTTGGAAATTGCATACTGTTGCCTTCTGATTTATTTTGAACCTTCCTTGGATCTCATTCTTTTCTTATTTATAACTGACTAGTTTAAACACATCCAATCTGATTTAAAACTCATGTTCACAAAACCACCTAGATTGCTCATCCAAAAATTTCAGTCAACAGAAATCAAGGACTGTGTGTATTCCTTCAGTTGTATATTATTAAATAAAACTTTAATGTAGCTAAATATCATAAAATTTAAGGATCAAATTTATATGGTGAGTAAAAGTGTCTGGTTTGTACTAGTTAAAATTATCTCAGTAAGAGTTTAAAATGTTCTTGGTGAGTTTTTTTGGTAGCATTGATATTTTACTAATTTTAATTCCTTGGCCTTTACAGTTCAAAATAAAACTTGAGTAATCTTTCAAAATACGCAAGCTATGAATGTAACTTCTAAAATTTCTTGACATTCCCACGTTGGCGTTGTTAACTATTGCAGATCTTGCTGCTAAAATGCTCAAAAGGCTTATCTGCTTTGTATCGAGGTATTCTCTTTAGTGGGCCTTTTTTTTTTCAAATCTGCGAGAAAGGGGCTACGGTTCCAATTCTATGCAATACAGTAACGTGTCTTAAGTGCTTGGCCTTACGGTGGAAAAGTATTTTGCAAGATTTGCGTCCAGTACTACTTGTTTTCCAGTTCGTTTTACCAACCAAAAGGTGACTATGTATGTAAATATTTCTCGTTTTGTTTGAGGGCAGCATAGGAGTAAAAATAATAAAAAATTTCAGGAATTTATGTACATTTGCTGCAGAATATTTTGTCTGTGTGTGCGCACATAGGTAAATGTTTGTAGAAATGGGATAACTGAAATGTGATTTGCAGACTTGGATGAGTTTCCTTCAAAGGTGATAATTGTTCCCACGTAACAAACAAAATGTATTGTAGGGAGAGAGTCCCTTGTACAAACTTATTTCCAGCGAAGAGATCTGAGCAGGAATGAGTGACTCAACACTGACTAATATATTAAAACAATTCTATTAGTTTATTGAACAATCAAAATGGAAAGAAGGATTTTATTGGAGAGGAAGCAAACGACTTTAAAGCTCAAAAGTTAACCCGACATTCAACTGTTCAGGACAGCTGGACAAATCTTTCTTTTAATCCAGATTGGTCTGTTAATGACAATTCCCTGAAAGTTTCTTTTATTTAAAAAAAAATTCCTTGGTTCATTCATCACTTGATCTCCAAATAACCTTACACAGGGTGGAACAGTCAATCAGTTGCTTCATTGCCATCCCTTTTGAGCAACAAGTCAAGGAGTCTGTATTCCTTTTAAGTTTAATTTCTAGTCTATCTCAACCTTTCAATGACTTACCCAGACTTTCCAAAGTCTGACAACCATTAGTCTTTTCTGTTGCTTTATGACATTGGTAGAGTTCAACACCATTTCATGCCTGAAATTTATTGAGGCAGGGCCAAAGCCAGGTTACAACTAGCTCTACACAGAGTCCTAGACGTACAGCATGGAAACAGACCCTTCGGTCCAACCCGTCCACACCGACGAGATATCCCAACCCAATCTAGTCCCACCTGCCAGCACCTGGCCCATATCCTTCCAAACCCTTCCTATTCATATACCCACCCAAATGCTTGTTAAATGTTGCAATTGTACCAGCCTCCACCACTTTCTCTGGCAGCTCATTCCATACATGTACCACCCTCTGCGCAAAAAAGGTTGCCCTTTAGGTCTCTTATATCTTTCCTGTCTCACTATACCCTCTAGTTCTGGACTTTCCAACCCCAGAGAAAAAAGACTTTGCCTATTTATCCTATCAATGCCACTCATAATTTTGTGAACTTCACTAAGGTCACCCCTCAGCCTCCGATGTTCCAGGGTTTCTTTGTTCAGCAACACTCCCTGGGATCTTACCATTAAGTGCATAAATCCTGCTAAGATTTGCTGTCCCAAAATGTAGCACCTCACGTTTATCTGAATTAAACTCCATCTTCTACTCAGTCCATTGGCCCATCTGATCAAGATCCCGTTGTAGTCTGAGGTAACCTTCTTTGCTGTCCACTACACCTCCGATTTTGGTGTCGTCTGCAAACTTACTAACTACCTCTTGCGCTCACATCCAAATCATTTTATATAAATGACAAAGTAGTGGACCATTCATCCGATCCTTGTGGCACTCCACTGGTCACAGACCTCTAGCCTGAAAAACAACCTTCCACCACCGCCCTCTGTCTTCTACATTTGAGTCAGTTCTGCATTCAACTGGCTAGTTCTCTCTGTGTATTCCATGAGATCTAACCTTGCTAACCAGTCTCCATGGGGAACCTTGTTGAACGCCTTACTGAAGTCCACATAGATCACATCTACCGCTCTGCCCTCATCAATCCTCTTTGTTACTTTCAAAAAAACTCAAGTTTGTGAGACATGATTTCCCATGCATAAAGCCATGTTGTTTATTTCTAATCAGTCCTTGCCTTTCCAAATACATCTATATCCTATCCCAGAGGATTACCTCCAACAGCTTGCCAACCACCAATGTCATACAGTTGACTTCTCTATTAAGGAGATGAATTCTGATTGATGGACAGTGGCCATCAATCGGAATTCATCTTAATAGGGAGGTCAACTATATGTAGAACTAGTTATCAGGTAGTGGCCCTGCCTCAATGAATTTCAGGCGTGAAATGGTGTTGAATTCTGTTGTTTTCATTTCCATGTCAATTTCCTTAGGGAAAAGTCCTGTTACTGTCCCACAGACCCCTTCGCAAGCTTCCAACACATTCCCTTACTCTGGCCTTTTCCTGCACTTAGCATTGGTTGCCTTAATTTTTTCGCCTTTAGAATAGTCCCTGCAGCATGAAAGCAGACTGTTTGGCCCATCAAATCCACACCAACCCTTCAAAGACCATCCCACCCAAACCTATCCCCGTGCTCCTGCATTTCCTGTGGCTAATCCACCTGGCTTGCACAGCCCTAGACACTCTGGACAATTTTTAGCATGACCAATTTGCCTAACCTACACATCTTTGGACTGTGGGAGGAAGAAACCAGAGCACCCGGAGGAAACCCACATAGACATAGAGAATGTGTAAATTCCACAGTCAACCCAATGTTGGAATTGAACCCAGGTCCCTGGCCCTGAGGTAGCAGTACTAACCGTTGAGATACCATGCCACCTTACTCACTGGTTCAACCTATGTCCCTTGAAGCTGACTGTATTTCATTCTTTCGGATCCAACCCTAACTAACCAAGTTTGCTAATAAGGGTGGTGCTGTTGTGTGGCACACTGACCTCTATTCAGCAGAAGCTGACGGACATCACCTACCAACCCAGTAAGGCCCGCTATGACCTTCCCCAAAATCTACAAATAGGACTGCACAAGTAGACTCATTTATGCCTGCTCCTGCCCCATGGAACACACCTCTTCCTAATTTAACTTGATTTTTTTTCTAGTCATTATGCAGTCCCTTTTTACTTAACATCTAATTCTTCCAACACTTCTGTCAGTTTCAGAATTTCCGGTTTAAAGGCACAAATTTCCTCCTCTTACACCATGGACATGCAATCACCCTACATATCCATCCCCATCCTTCACCATTCCTTTCCATCTAAGACGATAAGACTTGGGAGTGAAGTAAAGCCATTTGACCCATTGAGTCCACTCCTCCAATTAATCTTGGCTGATGGATATTTCAATTCCACTTACCTGCACTCTTCCCATAGCCCTTAATTTCTTGCGAGATCAAGAATTTCTCAATCTCTGCCTGAAGACATTTAACATCCCAGCCTCCACAGGTCCACCACTCTGGCTGAAGAAATGTCTCCTCATTTTTGTTCTAAATTGGCCCCCTCTAATTCTAAGGCTGTGCCCACAGGTCCTAGTCTCCCCACCTGACGGAAACAACAGTCCAGCATCCACCCTTTCTAAGAGAAAGTGAGGACTGCAGATGCTGGAGATCAGAGCTGAAAATGTGTTGCTGGAAAAGTGTAGCAGGTCAGGCAGCATCCAAGGAACAGGAGAATCGACGTTTCGGGCATCAACCCTTCTTCAGGCCCTTCTTTCCTGAAGAAGGGCTGATGCCCAAAACGTCGATTCTCCTGTTCCTTGGATGCTGCCTGACCTGCTGCCCTTTTCCAGCAACACATTTTCAGCACCTCCCTTTCTAAGCCATGCATTATCTTGTAAATTTCTATTAGATCTACCCTCAACCTTCTTAGCTCTAATGAATACAATCCCAGGATCCTCAACCGTTCATTGTATGTTCGGCCTACCATTCTAGGGATCATCTGTGTCAATCTCCGCTGGATACACTGCAGTGCCAGTAAGTCCTTCCTGAGGTGTGGAGCCTAAAATTGGGCATAGTATTTCAAATGGGGTCTAACTTGAGCTTTATAAAGCCTCAGAGGCACATCACTGCTTTTATATTCCAACCCTCTTGCGATAAATGACAACATTTGCTTTCTTAATCACTGACTCAACCTGCAAGTTAACCTTTAGAGAATCCTGGAGTTGCACTCCCAGATCCCTTTGCAATTCAGATTTATGAATTTTCTCACTGTTTAGAAAATAGTCCATGCTTGTATTCTTTTTTCCGCAGTGCAGGAGTTCACATTTGCTCACGTTGAATTTCATCAGTCATTTCCTGGACCACTCCTAAACTGTCTAAATCTTTCTACAGCCTCTCCACCTCCTCAGTACTACCTGTCTGTCCACATTACTTCGTATCATCGGCAAACTTCGCCAGAATGCCCCCAGTACCTTCATCCAGATCATTAATATATAAAGTGAACAGCTGCAGCTCCAACACTGAACCCTGCGAGACATCACTTGTCACTGGTTGCCATTCTGAAACAGAACTTTTTATCCCAACTCTGCCTTCTGTCAGCCAATGTTTAATCCATGCCAGTAGCTCACCTCGAACACCATGGACCCTCACCGTAGCAGCCTCCCGTGAGACACCTTATCAGAGGCCTTTTGGAAGTCTAGATAGAGGACATCCATGGGTTTCCCTGGTCTAACCTACTTGTTACCTCTTCAAAGAATTCTAACAGGTTTGTCAGGCGTGACCTCCCCTTACTAAATCCATGCTGACTTGTTCTAATCTGACCCTGCACTTCCAAGAATTTAGAAATCTCATCCCTAATGATGGATTCTAGAATTTTACCAACAACCGAGGTTAGACTAATCAGCCTATAATTTTCCATCTTTTGTCTAGATCCTGTCTTGAACAAGGGGGTTACAACAGCGATTTTTCCAATCATCTGGGACTTTCCCTGACTCCAGTGATTTTTGAAAGATCACAGTCAGCGCCTCCACTATTTCCTCAGCCACCTCTCTCAGAACTCTGGATGTAGCCCATCGGGGCCAGGAGATTTATTGATTTTTAGACCTTTTAACTTTTCTAACACTTCCTCTTTTCCAATGACTACCATACTCAACTCTGCCCCCGACTCTCCTTAATTGTTGGGATATTTCTCATGTCTTTCACTGTGAAGACTGGCACAAAGTACTTATTAAGTTCTTCAGCTATTTCCTTCCAACATCCCCCAATTTGGAGTGGCCCAACTTCTACTTTTGCTTCTCGTTTGTTTATTATGTCTTGAAAGAAACTTTTCCTATAGTTTCTAATATTACTGGCTAGCCTACCTTCATATTTGATCCTCTCCTTCCTTATTTCTCTCTTTGTTAACCTCTGTTTTTGTAGCCTTCCCAATCTTCTGATTTCCCAGTGCTCTTGGCCACTTTATAGGCTTTCTCTTTTTCTGTGGTACATTTCCTGATTTCCTTAATCAGCCATGGCTGTCTAACCCCCCTCCAGATAATCTTTCTTTTCTTTGGGATGAACCTCTGTACTGTGCCCTCAATGACACCCAGAAACTCCTGCAATTGTTGCTCTACTGTCTTCCCCGCTAGGATCTGCTTCCAGTCAATTTTCGTCAGTTCCTCTCTCATGCTCCTGTAATTACCTTTATTTAACTGTAACACCATTATATCCAATTTTGCCTTCTCTCTTTCAAACTGCAGACTGAACTCTACAATATAATTATTGCTGCCTTTTAAGTGTTCCCTTACTGTAAGATCTTTTATAAAGTCTGGCTCATTACATTGCACTAAGTCCAGAATAGCCTGCTCCCTTGTGGGCTCCATCATAAGCTGTTCCAAAAAGCCATCCTGTAAGCATTCCATGAATTCCCTTTTTTTGGATCCACTGGCAACATTATTTACCCAGTCCACCTGCATATTGAAGTCCCCCATGATCACTGTAGCCTTGCCTTTCTGACACGCCTTATCTATTTCCTGGTACATCTTGTGCCCCTGGTCCTGACCACTGTTGGGAGGTCTGTACATAATTCCCATTATGCTTTTCTTGCCTTTGTGGTTCTTCAATTCCACCCACACAGAATCCACATTATCTGACCCTATGTCATTTCGTGCCATAGATTTAATTTCATTCTTAACTAACAAGGCAACCCCGCCCCTTCTGCCCACCTACCTGTCATTTCAATAAGTTATAAATTCTTAGATGTTTAACTCCCAGTCCTGAACCCCCTGCAACCACGTCTCTGTGATGCCTACCACATCATCATCATTCACACTGATTTGTGCTGTTAATTCATCTGCTTTGTTACGAATACTACGAGCATTCAGGTAAAGTGCCTTAATGCTAAGTTTCTTATCATTATTGGAGATATTAGAAATTATAAGAACCTAAGTTACCCTTCCTTTTTGCTGCATTCCAGTCTGCCTCGAGCTTAAACCCACCTGCACACGTGCTATCCTGCTGCTTATCTTTCCATTTAACTCCATACTCTCTGTCACTTTCGCTCCCCCCTCCATCGACTCAGAAGTTTAAGGTCCTACTGATCACCCGATTTATCCTTTTTGCTAGAACACTGCTTCCAGATCGGTTCAGGTGGAGACTGTCCCAATGGTACCGATCACCCCCCCCCCCCCCCCAGTTCCAAAACCGATGCCATTGCCCCATGAAATGGAATCCCTCTTTCCCAGCCAAGCTTGTTCTCACTGAACAACTTCTTTAAAGCTTCTCTCTTTTCTCGGCTCAGATGTGTGGCCGTGGATACCTGCATGTGCCAATTATGCCTTTCTCTTTGTGGGGTTCATGGAATCTTGTATTTCGAACCTACTTGGGTCACACCCCATAATTCTCTCTGGTACAGCAATGACATCTTTAGTGCTGCTTCCCCCTTGTCTAAAATTGGAAATAAATTATGCACCCTGCTCACATTCATATGGTCTGTCTCTGACTCTTGCCTTACCTTTTTTTGTCATTTATGTTTCTATTTTTGGGGATAGTCTAGCCACCAATATCCACTACAAACCCACTGACTCCTACAGGTATCTAGATTGCATTTGCACACCTGGAAAGAGTTCATTCTCCTTGTTTTTCCATCTACGTTACATCTGTTCTGTTGATGCCATCTACTACAGGGTGCCCTCAGAAATGTCCATTTTCTTTCCTCAACTGAGGACTCTACACCACCGTGTTTGATGGATTCTAGCCGTTTAACCTATTTCTCCACTTATATCCTCACCCTGTCTCTTCCCACCCACAATATCAATAATGCTTCCCCAGTCGTCATTTTCCATCTACCAGCATTCACATCCAAAGGATTGCAAGCTTCCACTTTCATCACCTCCAGGGGGATGCCCACCAGACAAATATTGCCCTTCTTTGTCAGCCATCCATAGGAATCAAACCCACTGGTGCACCTTGGTCTGCTTTGCTGCCAAGCTTTCCCCTCAGCACCTGCCTATGAATTGCAGAAGGTGTAACATATGCCGTTTATTTCCTTCTCACTATCCAAGACTTTAGATATCCTTTCCATACAATATTCTGTGTTCACTGCTCACGATATAGTCTCCTCTACAACACAGACTGGGCAACTGCTTTGTGAAACACAATGTTCTGTCTGATTGCCTGGTCAACATTTCTACCTTGGACTTGCTGCAATGTTCCGACGGAGTTCTGTACAAACTGGAAGGACAGCATCTCATTTTCTACTTAGGGACCCTGACGCCTTTAGAACTCAGTATTGAGTTCAATAATTTTAGGGCCTGAGCACTTCCTTCACTGTGTCTTACTCATCCCCACACCCCAGGCCTTGTCATCAAATGAGTTGCTTTCCTCACAGCCAGTCCATTTTCACCCATTAATGGTACCCATTAGCTTTTCTTTCTCCCCAACTCACCATTATTCATTCTTTTGTTTATCCAATGCAGGTCATTCTCTCTGGAGTCCATCCCTGACTATCATTTACTCCTTTCTTCACCAAACCCCGATTTCAGCATACATAACAGCTTTTCCTAATTACAATCAGTTCTGAAGTAGAGCCACTGAATCCAAATCGTTAACTTGGTCTTCTTTCCACAGATGTTGCCAGACCTGCTAAGTTTCTCGTGCAACATTTGTTTCAGCAGCATTTACAGTACCTTCATTTTGGTCATTATCCTAGTAATTCAAGGATCATTAGTGTGAAGAAGTTCGCTTTTTTGAATAGTAGACAGTAACTTCATTGTGCAGTGAATCTTGGGGAGAGTAGAGAGAGAGACAACAGCTCAGTCAACAAAAAAATGCCATGATCGTTGTGAGCAAGGAAAGTCCTTTGAAGGGGAAACCTGCAAGTACACATTTAATAGAACATAGAACAATACAGCACAGAACAGGCCCTTCGGCCCACGATGTTGTGCCGAACTTCTATCCTAGATTAAGCACCCATCCATATACCTATCCAAATGCCGCTTAAAGGTCGCCAATGATTCTGACTCTACCACTCCCACGGGCAGCGCATTCCATGCCCCCACCACTCTCTGGGTAAAGAACCCACCCCTGACATCTCACCTATACCTTCCACCCTTCACCTTAAATTTATGTCCCCTTGTAACACTCTGTTGTACCCGGGGAAAAAGTTTCTGACTGTCTACTCTATCTATTCCCCTGATCATCTTATAAATCTCTATCAAGTCACCCCTCATCCTTCGCCGTTCCAACGAGAAAAGGCCTAGAACTCTCAACCTATCCTCGTACGACCTATTCTCCATTCCAGGCAACATCCTGGTAAATCTTCTCTGCACCTTCTCCAAAGCTTCCACATCTTTCCTAAAGAGAGGCAACCAGAACTGCACACAGTACTCCAAATGTGGCCTAACCAAAGTCCTGTACAGCTGCAACATCACTTCACGACTCTTGAATTCAATCCCTCTGCTAATGAACGATAATACACCATAGGCCTTCTTACAAACTCCAGGGGAATGCCCACCAGATGTCCAACACATTTTCCTTCCTAACAAGTATCTCTTCTAGCTTACCAGTCCGTTTCATACTCTCGTCTTCAACAATACGGTCCCTCTCGTTCGTAAATACTGAAGAGAAGTACTTGTTCAAGACCTCTCCTATCTCTTCCGACTCAATACACAATCTCCCACTACTGTCCTTGATCGGACCTACCCTCGTTCTCGTCATTCTCAGGTTTCTCACATACGCATAAAATGCCTTGGGGTTATCCTTGATCCTATCCGCCAAGGATTTTTCATGCCCTCTCTTAACTCTCCTAATCCCTTTCTTCAGCTCCCTCCTGGCTATCCTGTATCCCTCCACTGCTCTGTCTGAACCCTGTTTCCTCAACCTTATGTAAGCCTCCTTCTTCCTCTTTACTAGACATTCAACCTCCCTCGTCAACCAAGGCTCCCTCACACGACCATTTCTTTCCTGCCTGATAGGTACATACATATCAAGGACACGTCGTATCTGCTCCTTGAAAAAGTTCCACATTTCCACCACATCCTTCCCTGACAGCCTATGCTCCCAACTTATGCTCCTCAAATCCTGTCTTACAGCATCGTAATTTCCCTTCCCCCAATTGTAAAATCTACCTTGTTGTGCGCACCTATCTCTCTCCATAACCAAGGTGAAAGTCACAGAATTGTGGTCACCATCACCAAAATGTTCACCCACTAACAAGCCCATCACTTGTCCCGGTTCATTACCGAGTACCAAATCCAATATGGCCTCCCCTCTGGTTGGACAATCTACATACTGAGTTAGAAAAGCTTCCTGGACACACTGCACAAACACCGCCCCATCCAATCTACTTGATCTAAAGAGCTTCCAATCAATATTTGGGAAGTTGAAGTCGCCCATGACTACGATCCTGTGGCTTCTGCACCTTTCCAAAATCTGTTTCCCAATCTGTTTCTCCACATCTCTGCTGCTATTTGGGGGCCTATAGTAAACACCCAACAAGGTGACTGCACCTTTCCTATTTCTGACTTCAGCCCATACTACCTCCAGAGGCAGATCCCCCTCGAACTGCCTTTCTGCAGCCGTTATACCATTTCTAATTAGCAACTCCATCCCCCCCTCCTTTTTTACCACCCTCCCTAATCTTACTGAAACATCTGTAACCAGGAACCTCCAACAACCATTCCTGTCCCTCATCTATCCACGTTTCCGTGATGGCCACAACATCGTAGTCCCAGGTACCGATCCACGCCTTAAGTTCACCCACCTTATTTCTGATACTCCTTGCGTTGAAGTATACACACTTGAGCCCATCTCTGTGTCTGCAAATATTCCCTGTCAGTGCTACCTTCTCACAGCCTCCCTACAGTCTTGGACATCTGATACACAGCTAGTTTACTTGCTGGACTACAAGTCCGGATCTCATCCCCCTGCAAAATTAATTTAAACCCCCCTGAAGAGTGCTAGCAAACCTACCCCCCAGGATATTAGTGCCCTTCTGGTTCAGGTGCAACCTGTCCTGTTTGTACAGGTCCCACCTTCCCCAGAATGCAGTCCAATTGCCCCAATACCTGAAGCCCTCCCTCCTACACCATCCTTGCAGCCACGTGTTCAACTGCACTCTCTCCCTATTCCTTGCCTCACTGTCACGTGGCACCGGCAACAACCCAGAGATGACGACTCTGTCTGTCCTAGCTTTTAGCTTCCAGCCTAACTCCCTGAGCTCTTGAATGACCTCCCCACCCCTCTTCCTACCTATGTCGTTGGTGCCAATGTGTACCACGACTTCTGGCTGCACACCCTCCCCCTTAAGGATGGGGGGAGGGGTAGAACAAGAAGATAACTGATTACTTAAGCAAGATCACTCTTGTAACATTGTTTTAAAACTAAAACTTAACAGGTTTAATAGATGCTCTGAAAAATCAAAAGTAAAGCAGAAATGCAATATTAAAGCAATTGCACAACATGTGATTTCAGCTTAGTAAGCACAGGGAAATAGTATTTTATTTGGCAGTAGGTCATCTCAAAGTGTTGATCTTTGCTAAAGTTATTCTTTCTCAGGATGGTCAACAGCACATTGGAAGGATTTTTACTGTATGTTAACTGAATAGTTAGATATGAAACTTTTGTTTTCTGCCACTTTGCAAATGCTTCTGCTCAAGAAGAAATGTGCCTCCGTGACGATGTTTTTTTATGGGTTTTCAGCGTTTGGATTTTTGATCAGGTAACATTGATCCTTGGGGCTGGGATTTTCCGTGACAGACAGCCCATATCACCAGAGAGGTGGAACAGAATCTCTACTCATTGTTGCAAACTATGGTAGTGACCTTGATTCATTTTCCTGTGTCAGGGTATATGCAGATCTTTGCCACTACTGCTTGGGAAAACCTGATGCTGTCATTAGTACCTCATCACTTGCAACCCTCTAGTTGCATGTTTATTGGTTGAAAGTGCCAACTTTGAAAGCTAGCAAGAACAGACCGTTCAAGGTAATTGTATTATTTAAATTGTAAGTGCAGGTAGTTCTTGAACACGATGGTTGCCTTCTTGTCCAGCCCTCCATTATAGAAAAATTGAGCTTTAGAAACACCACTAAAAGTGTTGCTGTTGAAATAGCATTACAGCCAACACGTATTTTTACAGATATATTTTTTAAAAAGATTTTTGAGATTTTTTACAAAGTTACAAAAATAGTACAAACAGGATAAATAGACAAAGTCTTTTCCCTGGGGTCAGGGAGTCCAGAACTAGAGGGCATAGGTTTAGGGTGAGAGGGGAAAGATATAAAAGAGACCTAAGGGGCAACTTTTTCACGCAGAGGGTGGTATGTGTATGGAATGAGCTGCCAGAGGATGTGGTGGAGGCTGGTACAATTGCAACATTTAAGAGGCATTTGGATGGGTATATGAATAGGAAGGGTTTGGAGGGATATGGGCAGGTGGGACTAGATTGGGTTGGGATATCTGGTCGGCATGGACAGGTTGGACTGAAGGGTCTGTTTCCATGCTGTACATCTCTATGACTCTAGTGTATTCCACTTTACAATATAATAACAACATTCATATAGAATTTTTAAAAAACTAACTACTAGTCTATTGTACAAACTACCAAAACATAAAATAGGATATTATACATTACTAACAAAAAACAAAAGGAGAACAGAAAATAAGTAAGTAATTAAATAAGATACATATTCAAAATAAATTTATATCAAGTCATAACAAAAACTGTGTTGATACGGGATTCTGCCTCCCGGGAGCCCCCGAACCAACCAACACCATCCCCACGGCAAAGCAAAGGCCCTGGACTGTATGGCCAAAATATCTGTGTCAATGTAGTTCAAAAAGGGCTCCCATGTCCTATAAAATAATTCTGTTTTTTGACCCACCATATTTGTAAGGAAGTTAAGGGGGATATATTCCATGACTATCCTGTACCAGTTTGAAAGTCCTGGGGACCTTCAGATACCCAATTCACTCAGGTGTTTTTCCTCACACAGAAGGAAAGGATAGTGAATAATTTCCTCCTGTATACATCCATAGAGGGGAAATTTGGGGAGCCCAAAAGTTGAGGCACTGGCTCCAATCCAATCTCGGTTCCCAAAATCTTTGTCAAGGCATTCACTACTCTGTCCCAGGATCTGCGGATCTTATGGCATGTCCACAGACAATGAGTGAGAGTACCAACCTCGATTTTGCGTTTAGGACACATTGGGGATGCTCCTGCCTTGAACTTTGTCGCTCAGGTGCCATGTGAGCTCTGTGAAGTATCTTCAGTTGAATCACCTGAGTTCTGTTACAGATAGAGATCTTCCTGGCATTTTCGCAGACATCCTCCCACATCTCTAAGGAGATTTCCATCCCCAATTCTTGACTCCAGGTTTTATATAACCATTCCATGTTCTTCGATACCTTATTGCATAGTAGGTGGTAGAGAGTACTGACCGAGGGCAGACCCATCGGCCAAAGCACTCTCCTTTTCCTATCCGATTTACAAGGATTGATGATCAGTGTGGTCTTCTTTTGTATAAAGTCTTGTATTTGAAAATACCAAAAGAGATCCCTGCTGGGCAGCCCAAACGTCTGTTGCAGCTGTTCGAAGGACATCAAGACCTCCCCATCGAACAGATCTCCCAAACAGGAGATAGCTCTGGACTCCCAGATTTTGAATACAGCATCAGTCAGCCCTGGCTGGAGTCCTAATGTTCCCACTATAGGGGTATAAGGGGAGGTTTTTTGCAGGTTACCCTCATCCTGTCGCATTATCCTCCAGGCTTTGATTGTATTTAGTACAATAGGAATTTTACAATGATCTGTAATAACTCTCATCTTGTCCACAAATCGTAGATTGGTATGGAGATATTTCGCTTGGGAGGCCTCAGTATCTAACTAGATTGATTGTGGGTCACAACAGACCCAATCAGCTACATAAGATAATAGGGAGCTCAATTGGTACCTCCTGAAATCCGGAAAGTCCAACCCTCCCATTGTGGAAGCTGCAGCATTTCTAATTTAAAAAGGGATGTCTTTGATTCGAAATAAAGGAGGCGAGCCAACCATAAACCTTACACAGCGCCTGTCTTGGCAGCATCAAGGGGACCATTCTCATAGGGTATAAAAGGTGAGGTAGAATATTCATCTTAACCAAAGCTACTCTACTTAGCCAGGATATCGGGAGATCCTCCTAGTGTTGAAGGTGCTGTCTTATTTTGTCTAGTAAGTGTGTGTAATTGGCTTTATATAGCTGACCAAATGCCAGAGTAATAAACATACCTAAGTACAGAAAACCTTCTAGTGACCACCGAAAGGGGAAACAGGATCTGTCCGGAAAATTGGATATACTGGCAAGGCCTCCCAGCGGCATGGCCTCCGATTTCATAAAATTGATTTTGTAACCTGAGAACATACCAAATACATTAACCACTTGAATTAAGTGAGGCACAGATGTCAATGGATCATTTGAGAAAAGGAGGACATTATCTGCATAGAGAGTAATTTTGTGCTTGCCCTGTCCAACCTCCGGAGCCGTTATGTTAGGGTCAGTTCGTATAGCTTCCACCAGCAGCTCAATCACTAGTGTAAATCATAATAGTGAGAGAGGACATCCCTGATGACAGCCTCTGCTGATGCTAAAGCTATCTGAACTTAAACCGTAGGTAATCACCGCTGCTTTGGGATCATTATATAATATAGAAACACATTTAGCAAAGACCTCTCCAAAACCAAACCATTCCAGCGTATAAAAGAGATATGGCCATTCTACCCGATCGAATGCCTTCCCTGTGTCTAGGGAGACAACTAATCCCAGTATCACTCCCTGCTGGCAGGCTTGTACCATATTTAAGACTCTTCTAATATTATTAGCTGATCTGCGACCCTTTGTAAACCCCGTCTGGTCCTCTTTTATAATGAATGGAAGACCCTCTCCAGTCTTAATGCTGACATTTTTGAGAGAATTTTAAAATCCACATTCAACAAGGAAATGGGTCTATACGAAGAGCAGTCATCTGGGGCCTTTCCCTTCTTAAGAGTGAGAGAAAGATTTGCTTCTCTCAGCGAAGGTGAGAGGCAGCCCTGACTATATGAATAGTTGTACATATTTAAAAGTGGCCCTATAAATTCTATATAAAATTCAGCCTGGAATCCGTCTGGTCCAGGCACTTTGCCATTCAGAAGCTGCCTCACCGCTTCCGGTACTTCCTGGGTTGCCAGGGGGACATTCAAGAACGATACCTGCTCTGAGGTTAGGCCGGGAGGGCCAGATTTTTAAAAAAAGACTCCATCTTCCTCATTCTGTCCTCACAGTCCTGTGATTTATACGGTTTGAAATAGAACTTTCCAAAGGCTGCATTGATCTTTTTATGATCAGAAGTCAGGGTACCAGCACTCTCTCTAACAGATGTAATGGCTCGGGGAGCCTTTTTCTTTCTGGCAAGGTACACTAGATACCTGCCAGACTTGTCACCAAATAGTCTCTGCTTTGCGAATAATATCTCCCTCTTTGCTGTTTCAGTAAGTGCGGTATTCAAGGTTGCCCTAAAGGATGTGATCCGTTGTAGCTTAGTAATGGAGGGCCTATCAACATACACTGTCTCAGCTGCCCTTAGGCAAGCCTCGAGCAGACGCTGTTGCTCACCCTTTTGTCTTTTCCAGTCACAGAATATAAGATGACCAGGCCTCGTGCGTATGCTTTTGCAGTCTCCCACATCGTCGAAGGATTACTGGACGTGCCTGAGTTGATATCCAGAAGGTTTTAAATTCCTGCGAGAAATATTTTATGAACTTACTATCCTTCAATAGGAAAGGGTCGGGAACCTATCTCATCATCACTAATCTTAACCTCCATGTACACTGCGGCATGGTCGGAAATAGTTATATTACCTATTTTACAAAACAATATCAAGTTCAAAAGGGTCAAGGGGACAAAAAACATATTGATTCTGGTATGACACTTGTATGGGTTAGAATAAAAAGTAAAGTCTCTACCCTCAGGGTGAAGACACCTCCACACAGCTACCAGCCCCAGCTCCCTATTCAGATCAGCCAACAGCCTAGATCTCAAATATATGCCTGCAGAGCTCCTAGATATCCGGTCCATCTCTGGGTCAATGATACAATTAAAATCTCCCCCTATAATTGTATGGCGGATCCTGAGAGCCATCAACTTAGAGAACGCTTCCATTACAAATTTAAAAGGGTGTGTTGGGGGGGCAATAAAGTTTCAAAATCCCATATTCCTCTCCATATATTAGAGCTTTAATTAATATATACCGTTCAGACTCATCTTTTATCTGGCTTAGCATTTGGAAGGGCTACTTCCCTACTTTTTGAGCTGAAAGATGAAAAGAACACCTGGCCAAATTCATCCCATTGCAGCTTCGAGTGCATCTTAGCAAGTAGATGTGTCTCCTGTAGAAGGGCTGTATCAACCCTTTCTTTTTTAAGACTTGATAATATATTTTTCCTTTTGATTGGTGAGTGGCTCCCCTTGACATTCCAGGTGCATCACCTCAATGAATGGCTAGCCATGATTGTCCAGGCAAGGCCCGAGACCCCCCAGGAGGAAGAACCCCACTCAAAACACATTGAATAAAAACCAAAAATGACTCACATATAAAAACACTCTTTAATACAGCTTAAAACAACTAAATCAAAACAGCTAAGAACTACTCCTAAAAACAAATAAGATAAAACATATTTAAAAGGAGACTTTCCCCTTTGTTCACAGGAGGCACTACTACCTTCCAGTAATCCCACCATAACATCTCCCAGCTAGAGCCCTACCCTCGCCCCAGGCATTACGAAGTAGAGTAAATAAATTCCAATATCTTATAAAACAGGAGTTAAAAGTGGGCGACCCACCCATCCCCCTACACTATCACCTAGATACTCTTAGCAAAACAACACAAGATAAAAATATATAAAATTACAAAATTACAATCCGAGCAAGTATTAAGCAACCAAATTTTAAAAAACACTCAGAAACATCCTCCAATAATCGAATAAACCACGTGAGCTATAGATGAGTCCAAAGAAAGGATAAGGAACGAGCCCCCGCCTCCCCCCCCCCCCCTCCCCCCCCCCGCCCCACGCAAAGAAAGATGGAGAAGAGAAAGAGGGAGAGAGGAGGAGGAAAAAACAAAAGGGGGGCAGAATAAAGTCATTATCCATACAATTCAATCCCGCAGTCTATTTGCGAACATCCAGGAATTCTTTTAATTTTTTCAGTGACCTGAAGTTATATACAGATTCTCCATGACTGAAGCACAGCATTGCCAGATATCACATAGAATATTGAATACTTAAATCCCTCAGACCCTTCTTCATCAAATGCCTTCCTCTTGCGAACCACAGCCAGAGAAAAGTCATGGGGCAACATTATCTTGGAGCCCTTGTACATCATGGTATGGTGATCCTTCCCCAAGACTCTGGAGGCCTCCAGCAGCATTTGTTTTTCCCTGTAATGTTGAAGTCGAACTAGGACCGGGCGGAAGTGCTGGTCCGACCCGGGCCTGCGCACAGCAACCCAGTGGGCACACTCAACCCACACCCGGCCCTTGATTTCCGAGGTCGTCGAAATGTTCCTCTAAGGTCCAGACTTGACGTTCCAGAGCCAGACCTGACCCACAGATGACTCAGCAGCAGTCTCAGAGGCCATGGCCCATTCCTCCAAACCCCCACCCCACCCCAACCCCGATATGCTGCCCAAGTTTCCAATGCTTCTGCAGCATGGCCAAGATCGACTCCCACCACACCGGTGGATGCGTCGATCTTCTCTTGGAGCTTAATGAACTCCGAGATCAGGCTCACCTCTTCAGGTAAGTCCCCCGGGGGCGGCCGCGGACGTCTCTGTTGCTGCGGGGTGGGGAGGGGTCCCTGTTTGCTGCGAACTGCGAGAGCCTTTGCCTTTGGCTATTTTAAAAAGCATCAACTGCTAACATTTGCTGCAGAATGGCCAAGTCTGCTGGGCAAAAACTATTTCAAACAATTTAGCAGGTGATGTGAGGATGGGTACCCCACTTTGCTTGAGTCTTGGGCAGAGCTCTGCAGACTCAGACCTACTGGGTTGCTGCCATCTTGGATCTCCAGAAGCAACACGTTTTAAAAGTTTGTGCTTTAGAAACAGTGTCCCCAATTTGTCAATCACGTTATAGCAAATTTGCATTAACAAAACATGCATTATAGCAGAACGACCCATATTGTGAATGATGATTCTATCTGTCTGCCTTAGGCAATGATGGACTGTGGCCAGACTGTGTGTCCCTCCTGCATTTAACATCATCTTTTGTGACAGTACAGGAAGATTTGTGAGTTCTTCAGTCTGGTCATTTCCTTTGCCCTCTGCCTTTTTTATAGTATAACCAGTATTATTTCATTACAGGAGTATTAAACTGTTCTATAAGAACTTAGTAATAGAAAATGCCATAAGGAGCAAGCTCCTCCTTCCTGCTACAACCACTTCTTGGGAAGTATGAGTATCTGCAGCAAAATGTATGTTATAATCTGGAGCACATTGTGATGGTAAAGGCTCCAGCGTTCTTTCCACCCATGCTATCTACTTGTCACTTGCTATGTGGATCCTCTATTCCTAGATGGCAATCTTGTCCAGATTCTAATACCTACCATGTCCTATGGATTGGCAAAACATTTTGTTCTGTACAGACATTTAAATGCTTGAAGTGAAGAATTGAAATGTGATAACGTCTATTTAAAGTCCACTTAAAGCAGATTAAATTTTACTATTAAGTCTTAATTCTCCATGAGAATTCATAGCTGCCATTATGAATTTGATCTAATGGTATAATATAGACTAAACTGTTCTATGGTGAATGCTAAGATTCACTGAACCGAAACTTACTTTTATCCTGTTTAGTAAACTTTATGTTCTTGCAGTAGGAAAATGTCGACTCGTCACCTTGCAGCAATCTCACATGTAGACCATTACAGTGCAGTACAGGCCCTTCAGCCCCGATGTTGCACCGCCCTGTGAAACCAATCTGAAGCCCATCTAACCTAAACCAATCCATTCTTGTCCATATGCCTATCCAATGACCATTTAAATGCCTGTAGAGTTGGTGAGTCCACCACTGTTGCAGGCAGTGTGTTCCACACCCCTACTACTCTCTGAGTAAAGAAACTACCTCTGACATCTGTCCTTTATCTATCACCCCTCAACTTGAAGCTATGCCCCTTTGTGCTAGCCATTACCATCATAGGAAAAAGGCTCTCACTGTCTACCCAATCTAACCTTCTGATTATCTTATATGTCTCAATTAAATCACTTCTCAACCTCCTTCTCTCTAACGAAAACAGCTTCAAGTCCCTCAACCTTTCCTTGTAAGACCTTCCTTCCATATCAGGCAACATCCTAGTAAATCTCCTCTGAACCCTTTCCAAAGCTTCCACATCCTTCCGATAATGCGGTAACCAGAACAGCACGCAATACTCCAAGTGCAGTCGCACCAGAGTTTTATACAGCTGCAGCTACTTGATCCCTCTACTAGTAAAAGCTAACACATTATATGCCTTCTTAACAGCCCTATCAACCTGGGTGACAACTTTGAGGGATCTATGTACATGGACACCGAGATCTCTCTGCTCATCTACACTACAAAGAATCTTACCATTTGCCCAGTACACTGTATTCCTGTTACTCCTTCCAAAGTGAATCACCTCACATTTTTCTGCATTAAACTCCATTTGCCAACTCTCAGCCCAGCTCTGCAGCTTATCTATGTCCATCTGTAACCTACAATATCCTTCGGCACTATCCATAACTGTACCAACCTTCGTCCACAAATTTACTAACCCATCCTTCTATGCCCTTATCCAGGTCGTTTATAAAAATGACAAACAGTAGTGGACCCAAAACAGATTCTTGCAGTACACCACTAGTAACTGAACTCCAGGATGAATATTTCCCATCAACCACCACCCTCTGTCGTCTTTCACCCAGCCAATTTCTAATCCAAACCGCTAAATCACCTTCAATCCCATGCCTCCGTATCTTGAAAATGACAAATTTTGAAGTGAAATGTCTGGCTTTTTAAAAAAATTTGAAACATGATAGCATTGTGTAAAAGCCTTTAAAGCAGAAATATAAGTAGACAGAAGAGGTAGCTGGATGATAGAAATAAGGGATTGAAAAATGTAGTGAGAAACCTTCTTTAAAAATACACATTCTTGGATTAACAACCTCACTTCAACATATCCAAGGACATGTTAAAATCAATTATTTTCACACAAATATTGAATAGCAAGCAATTTATACAATCTCTGTAGCCTGTCAATATTGTTTTAATTAGCATAAGTACTGGGGATATCTGCATTTTTCTTCATTGTGCAATGGGTCATTTAGATTAGATTCCAAACAGTATGGAAATAGGCCCTTCGGCCCAACAAGTCCGCACCAACCCTCCAAAGAGTAACCCACCCAGACCCATTCCCCTATCTTGCATTAACCCCTGACTAATGTACCTAACACTATGGGCAATTTAGTATGGCCAATTCATCTAGCCTGCACATCTTTGGACCTTGGGAGGAAACCAGAGCACCCAGAGGAAATCCACACAGACACAGGGAGAATGTGTAAACTTCGCACAGACAATCACCCGAGGATGGAATCGAACCCGGATTCCTGGCACTGTGAGGCAGCAGTGCTAACCACTGAGCCAAGCGTTTGCTATTCGAACCAGTAGGTAGAGCCTATTTTAATATTGCAGGAGGAAACATCTCCAGCAGGTCAGCACCCCTCAATAATACAACCATGTAGTCATAGATCTAGCATCTTCATGTATTGTTGATAATGAATCACTGATTATAATTATTACAAAGCTTCAATGAAATATTAATTTCTTTCAGTTCCTGAAGTTTCTCTGTGTAGAATCACCATTGGCATTTGTTGTGCTGGCATTTGTGCTAAATCTGCCCTTTAAAGATTTCTAGTCTTTATGTAACTTTTTAATTTAGTTCTGTTCAAGTTATTTTTTCTTTTCACAATCTAGAAGAAGATAATAAATTAGCTGTGCCTAATTCAGTGAATACTAAAATTGTTATCTTGCCTATTCACAATTTTATGTTTACTTACAGGCAAAGGTCTAACTTTGAGTCTTTAATGACTTTCTAAAGACAATCTTATTGAAAGGAAAATGGATATTTATTATTGAGTTTATTTATAAATACTAGGACATTAAATGCTATGGCTGTTTGGGCTTATAACAGATTCGCAAAAGGTCATTTAAATTTTAACATGATCTGGCATTCCAATAGCCAACAGAATATAAATCTGAAAGGGTTGAGAAAAATGTATAGCTATTTAGATTCTACAATTTGTTCTGAATCGGAGCAGATGACGAGTTTCAGTGGCTATGATGGTAATGATGGTTGATGGCAAATGCTTAAAGAGAACTTCATTTATTTTCATTGCAGTGATTTTCAACAAGTTTAATTCAACTTAAGATCCTTATCAATATAAAATTCCTGACTTGCAGTCTGTTCACATACCTCTTTAATAACAAGGCTTCCTGATAGCTTGTGTTCTCTTTTCATAGCTCTTCGTATTGAATCAAGATCTCTAAAAATGCAATCTTTTTGCAGCATCTTAACAACATTGTGGATATAATAAGATTTTACAAAGGTTCCTTTCTGCCTGTATCTCAATCTGACTGATGACAGATAATACTTAGAAAGTTAGTAAATAACATGAGAAAGGCTTTAGGAAGGTCATTTCTCCCTAATTCTCATCACCTCCTGCTGGTCTTTCACTTGAGAGCAAAAATTGGATCAGGTTGTCAAGCGATTTTATTGCAAGAGGTCTGATGGTTTATATGATTGAAGCAGATGTAGTCTTACTTTCTTTCCTGAGTTTAAAGTTATGTTCTTTTGATCTTTTCTTATTTCTATAAAGATGGCGTCTGCAGAGAAAACAGGGTGATGTTACATTTTCTATTGTAATTGTCATCAGATAGAGAAAATACCTGCCTAGAGGACAGGTCCATAAACATCAAGCAGTAATATGCTGCAGAAACCCTCATAACACTTAAGAAGTATTTAGGTGTGCACTTGTGATGCCACAGCGTACAAAGCAGTGTGCCACGTGTTAGAAAATGGGATTAGAATAGTTATGTTTTAGTTTGACCAGTGTGGACACAATGGACTGTGCTGGAGGTCTCTATCGCACTATGACTATCACTCAATCATCATTCATTGACATTTTATGCAATGTTTAAATCACCTGCAAACATTATCTGCAGAAGAATGTATCATTTGGCTCCCATCCACTGCAAAAAGGAAAAGTTAATCGAAAGAGGAATATAGGATCAGAAGTTGGCTATTCAGCCCTCAAGGCTGCACTGGTGATACTATGTCTAGATTAGAGTGGTGCTGGAAAAGCACAGCAGGTCAGGCAGCATCCAGGGAGCAGGAAAATCAATGTTTCGGGCAAAAACCCTTCATTAGGAATAGAGGTGACAATTGATTGTTTCTGAAATCGTTGTAGCCACCATCTCTCTAATTCCTTGATAATTACACCTAACAAATCTGTTGGCATGTCTTAAATAAACTATTAGAACAGTGGTGATAGGTTTCCCCTGTTATTGGTCCTGTGAGTCAGAGATTAAATTGTTACAAAGGGATAGTGGTATGTGGAAATAACAATTGACCCTTCTATTCTTGCAGACTATAGCACAGACTACTCCCACCTGTAACCTGCAACCTATGATGTTCTTGTAGTATCATTCTTTAAATATAGATCATTAGGCCCTTCAAACAAGAGGTGCCACTTCCTCAGGCAGTATATAGGAAGTCCAGAAGAGTATTGAAGAAGTAAATGAATGGAAAGAAAGAACATGAGAGACTGGCAACTAACATACAGAAGAGTCCAAAATCTTTTGTGGGCATATAAATTGTGAAAGTGTAGTAATAAGAGATATAGATCCAATTAAGGTTTTAAAAAATCAATCCATGCATGGAGGCAGAGGGAAATACAGAGGTGCTAACTGAGTACAGGTAGATCTCCTAACGCTGTAGTTACGTTCCAGCGAAACCATGCTTAACAGGAAATCACTTAATATAAATAATGGAGCCAATGGGAAGAGTGGGGTTAGGGGTAGACCAGCAAAAAGTATCACTCTCAATCACCCAAAAGCCAAACACAAAGTCCGAATGAAGATTAAAATCATATTTATTAATGAAACAAAAGTAAACTTAACATAGTATATTTATAAAATGTAAGGAAGCTGCTTTCTGTACAGTTTCTGTCACAGAAAGCTGCTCCATCAGCAGCTGACATCAGCGCACACACAGTACGGCACGGAGATTTCAACACACACACACACAGAACAAACCATGCAAACTGATCCCTGCTGGAATCACGTGCTATTGCAAAGAGAGGTAAGCATTCTCTAAAATTCCTTCCTGAAGAAGGGCTCATGCCCGAAACGTCGATTCTCCTGCTCCTTGGATGCTGCCTGACCTGCCGCGCTTTTCCAGCAACACATTTTTTCAGCTCTGATCTCCAGCATCTGCAGTCCTCACTTTCCCTAAGCATTCTCGAAAATACTGTTCCCTAATTGTTCAGTGATGTTATCGCCAAATCGTGCTGCAAAAATCAGGTGTTATCTCAGATAAACCTGTACCGTATCTATCTTGACCAAGGAAGAGGGTATGCCCAAGTCATTAGTGAAGCAGGACATGATTGAAGGAAATTTAGCAGTTGATAAGGAGGCATTAGAAAGATTGGTTGTCCTTAAACAATGACCAATTTATATATATCCAAGAATGATGATTGAACTGAATGTACAAATTGCTGAGGTACTGGACATAATTTTCCAATCTTTAGATATGGTGGTGGTGCTGGGGGACTAGCTAGATTCTTGATAAGCGAGGGATCAAACATTTGTGTAGGTCAGCAGGAATGGAGAGTAATTAGTTCAACCTTGACCTTATTGAATGGTGAAGCAGCCTTGAGGGACCATGGCTTACTATTTGTACAACTTTGGGGCTTCAGTGAAGAGAACAGAGAGCAGCAACAAAATGGAGCTTCAAGCAGCATGGGGAGGGCTGTTGTGTTCCTGCATAGGTTCTAGGCTGATGAGCATGTACCTTTAAGACAGAAGCTCCTTGCACTTAATTTAAGGAAGTGACTACAGACAAAGTTGATGCATTAGTAATAATCTTCTCAGAATCCTTAAATTCTGGAATAGTCCCAGATGATTGAAAAAAAACTACCAATGTCACATTCGTAGTCATAAAGGAAGGGAGACAAAAAAGGAGTGACTGTAGGCCAGTTAGCTTAATGTTTGATGTTAGGAAAATGTCTGAGTCTATTATAAAGGATGCAAAAATAGAGCATTTAAAACCCCTTAATATAATCCAGCAGAGTCAGTGTAGCTTCATGAAGTGGTAATCATGCCTGCTAAATTTACTAGATTTTTGAGGAGGTAACAAGCAGGCTAGATAAAAGGGAAGCAGTACATGTTATATATTTGGATTTCCAAAAGGCATTTGTTAAGATACTGCATATGAGGCTATTTAATAGGATAAGAGCTCATGGTGTCAATGGTAACATATTAGAATGAATAGAATTGGCTAATTAAGAGAAGACAGAGAGCTGGGATAAAGGGGCATTTCCAGAATGGCTAACTGTCACTGATGGAGTGCCACAGAGATCAGTATTGGGGCTACAATTATTGACAATATATACTAACATCTTGGATGAGGGAAGTGACTGTACTATTGCCAGGTTTGTGAATGGCACAAAAATCGGTGGGAAGGCAAGTAGAGAAGATGACACAAGGAGTCCCCAGAGGGATAGAGACAAAAAACTTGGCAGATAGAATATAATATGGGAAAATATGAAGTTATGAACTTTGGCAGGAAGAATAGAAGAGCTGGATGTTATTTCAATGCAGAAAGATTGCAAAAAAACTGAAGCACTGAGTGATTGGGGGTTCTAGTGCATGAATCACAAAAAGCTAACATCCAAGTTCAGTGGATAATAGGGAAGCCAAATGGAATGTTGGCCTTTATTTCAATGGGAATGGAGTGTAAAAATGGGTAAGTCTTGACAAGGCACTAGTTAGACCACAACTGGAAAATTGTGAACCTTTATCTAAGGAAAGATATATTGGTAATGGAGGCAGTCTGGAGAAGGTTCATTAGATTGGTCCTTGGAATGAAGGGATTTTCTTATGAAGAGATGTTTGGTTTATACTCATTAAAGTTTCGAGGAATGAGAGGAGACTTTATTGGAACATATAAGGTTCTTCGGGGGTTTGATGGTTAGATGTGGAAAGGTTATTTTCCCATGTGGAAGGGTCTAGGACCAGAGGGCATAATTTCCGAATAAGGAGTTACCTATTTAAGGCAATGATAAGAAGGACTTGTTTCTCTGAGAAGATTTGTGGAATTCTTTACTGCAGAAAGCTGTAGAGGCTGGGTCATTAACACTTCTAAACTCTCATGAGAAAGAGAAATGGTCCAACAAGCATAGACAACCAAAGTTTGGGAGAAGATTTGTAGCTCGGGTGCTCATTGTTGTGGTTCTATTCACCGAGCTGGGAATTTGTGCTGCCACTCTCAGACAACAACTCACCAGAACGAAGGACCCGATACCCAGCGTGAGCAAAACCAATGTAGTGTACAAAATCCCATGCAAGGACTGCACAAAACACTACATAGGACAAATAGGAAGACAACTAACGATCCGCATCCATGAACACCAACTAGCTACGAAACGACATGACCAGCTATTCTTAGTAGCCACACAATCAGATGACAAGCAACATGAATTCGACTGGGACAACACTACTATTATAGGACAAGCCAAACAGAGAACAGCCAGGGAATTCCTTAGAGGCATGGCACTCATCCACAGATTCAATCAATAAGCACATCGACCTGGACCCAATATACCAACCACTGCAGCGGACAGCTGGAACTGACAACTGGAAGCGGCAGACACAAATCACTACAAATGCCGGAGGAAAGATCACAGAAGCGCTTCACAGGAGGTTCCCAAGCACTGAGGATGTCACATGGACAGGGGACGAAACGTCTGCAACACAAATTCCTAGTCGGCGAACAGAACTACAACATAGACAACCAAATTATCACATTCTCCCAAAGTTTATTGAGAATGGAGTCTCCACTGTCGTACAGAATAGTTTGTTGAATTTCACTATAACTACCAGCTCTCTGGCCCATCCAGTAATCTTTTTCCTTTTGACATTAAGCATTAATAACATAAATAATGAGAACATGAGCAATGATCAGGCTGAGAGTGAGTAAATGCTATGACTGTGAGCAAAGAGCCTGGAGATGCAGCCTCATCTAGTCCATGAGCTGGGGTTGGGTCCCTGAGTGCACAGTATCCCTGCTGTAGCAATCCAATGACAAGTGCCGATACAGCCCAAGGTGAAACATTAAAGTACAGAAGCATTCTGTAAATGGATCAGCGATCTGCCATGAAATGACACATTTCAGACATTGATGTCTATGGATGTGGGGTGCATGTGGGCCAGAGCTAATGGAGTATGCACTGAATTGTTGATGCCCATGTCCAATGTGGAGGTCATTCAGAGCAAGCAGTGAACTCAATCTGCCAAGCACCTGCGTTGGTTTCCATCTCCTGGTATCTACTTTGCTGGGCAAATTTGATCAGATTAAAACTAAGATATTAACAAATCGAGTTGGGCCATCAACAAGGTGCTTAACATATTTTAATTGCTGTCAATTGGCAACCCTTTGCTACTCAGCATGAATCTCACCATGACACTGGAGAAAAGTATTAAAAACGGAACAAGACAATCTTACCATTGAGATTGACTTCTTGTGACTCCTCACCTGATTCTACTGTACATTGACCATAGCCCACATTGTTTAAACCCGTGTCAAATTCTGACCACAGTGTATAAATCTATGATATCCTAGGTGATGTAAATAGTTAAGTGTTGTAAATAAATATCAGACATCTGATTCAATAAGACCCCTTTGATATATGTAGTGCAGGTAGTGAACATAGTAAACCATAAAAAAGATATTAGTATTGATGCAAAGCCTGGGCAACACACTAGGTGCATTAGTACAATAAAGCCATCGAACCCATTAGCCAGGAGCTAGCTCCATGCTCTTCACCTGAAGGTACAGTTATCAAATAACTCTGTATGATAGGATAAATAGACAAGGTGTTTTCCCTGGGGTGGGGCTGTCCAGAACTAGAGGTCATAGGTTCAGGGTGAGAGGGGAAAGATTTAAAAGGGACCTAAGGGGCAACTTTTTCACACAGAGTATGGAATAAGCTGCCAGAAGAAGTGGTGGAGGCTGGTACAATTACAACAATCAAAAGGTATCTGGATGGGTATATGAATAGAAAGGGCTTAGAGGGATATGGGCCAAATGCTGTCAAATAGGACTAGATTAGGTTAGGGATATCTGGTCAACATGGACAAGTTGGATTGAAGGGTCTGTTTCCGTGCTGTATATCTCTATGACTCTATGATTCCCATCTCACTATCATTGATCAGCTCCCTTGATGGCATCTGAGCAATGTCCAGCACTGTCCCTCCACTGAGATCCAAATGTCAAAGTCAGCCATACCATCACACACTGAGATGTTTCCTTGCTTCAATGCACTCTCTTTTCCTACTGGATAAGGAAAAAGTATTCGTGTGATGCTTGGCATCCTTCATGTATTCCAGCAAGAACATTGACATGAAATATTGTGCTCCTCAGTGTGAAAGAAGCGTTGGAAAAGCTTGGTACTACCCACGGACAGTTGTCGTGCCAGTGTTAACCCTTTACACACACTACTGATCCATCACATCAGTGAATGACAAGTTCCATCATGGCTGTTGGTTGCCTTTTCAAAACTCTTTGCTTACTTTGGTCCTGCCTTCAGGCTACTCCCAGCACTTCTAATTGGATGCTGAAGCAGCCCCCGGCCAATTAGCCTCTTTGCATGGGAAAATGGCATTGCCTCACTGATACTGACATAATGCAATGTGGAAAGCCAGAACTGGTCAAAGCATCGGGTTCCCGACTCCACATTCAAACTTGAGGCCACTGTCCCTCATTCCTTTCTTTCCTGTTGCTTTCTGATTCTCTGAACCCACTCTCTCTGTCACTCTCTCTTAAGACATTAACCAGAGAATATTCGAGTAAGAATAAAGTACGAAACAAAAATGACAGAAATTGAGTAATTAGAGCACATAGAATTTTCTTGTGCTCACCCAAGTACACATACCTGTCTCAGAATAAAATGTTGACCTGATTAAAAGTTTTGAAAGTTCTATTCCAAAGGCACATCTAACTATGTTATCATCATGATTTTAAAAAATGATTTCTGTTTAAACATTTGTACTGTATTTAAGGAATTTTAGTGTCTGAAAAGAAATGGACATCAAAAATGTTCAGATGAAGGTTGGTTATGCCACTAGGACACTGTGGTGGCTATAGGCTAAAACTACATACAATCAAGTCTGTTGTTTCTATCAAAGACGTTGTACAGTTGAGATAAAGTTTAACTTTGATTCTGGAGCAACTAAATGAGAGCATGTTGATTAACTATCTATTCCAGCAGCAAAGAGGTTCTCATGATTTTTATGTATTAATAACATTCATGTAAATCACTTTGATGGAACTGATCACATGACTGACATCAGTATGATAGATATTTCATTAGATAGCCTTATTCCATAACCCATTGTGGACAGATGTAATTAAGGCAGCATTACACGTATATAAGGAGCTGAAGAACCTTATTTAGAGCTAAAAAAACAAACATCCTCAGGGATAGTTTATGTTAAGACACCCATTGCCCAAGATACTCCAGACCAGTTTCTCAAAATGCAGGTAGCAGTATTAGTTTTAAATACAACATAAAAAAGGCAACAACTAGGGAAAAACCCTTAGAATCAGGACCCAAAGTTAAAACAAAATCCAGCTGAAAAGGAAAACTTTGAGACATCGGAAGACTTTGAAGGTACAGTTGAGTAAAATCCAGGCAGCCTCTTTGAAGGGAAGCCAAAACTTTGGAAGACTTTCAGAGAAAAGCTGCAAAAGGAGGAGACTCTGAAGGAAGGGAATAGACTTCAGAGGACTTTAATTTCAGCACTACAAAGTGGGAAGACTCCAATGGGTGGGAAAATGAAACTTGGAAGACTTTGAAGCCTAGCCATGAATTGGCAATACTCTGAAGAGGAAAAAGCACAGAATCAGAACAGCTCTACAGTCAGAAGAGAAACCTAAACGCTCACCCAGATCAGTCAGGCACAATAGTTAATAGGGGTGGCATCTGCAGTGGAGACTTTGCCATCACCTCAACAATTTGATAAAGTGGGAAGGCCTACAATGAGACCAGAAATGGGAGTTCAGTGCTACAGAATGGCTTGAAGCTAACATGTGAAGGAGCAGTGCCATTAAGTCAACATGCTTTCTTATACTACAGGCCAAGTTCTGTTAAGACAAAGCAGGACACAAAGTCTTATGGAATATGATGCATTGATTGAAGCATTGAATAGGTACTTTACACTCAAAACTAAATGTAATTGTAGAATGGGCAAGATTAAATCAGTGATCTCAATGTTTGGGTGAATCAAAAGAAGATTTTCAATTAATTTATATCCTCTAACAGGATGTTACAGGTTTGGAACTTTGAAATATAAGTTCATTAGAAACCATACAGAGTTGGTGTAAGAGTTGAGAAGTTATCAGACTTTCTTGAATCTATGGAGGATTTAACATAGAAACACAGTCCATTTTGCAACACAGGCAAATATTAGGGCTTATAATCAGACAGGATTGTGAGGAAACAATGAGGAAACAGTCGGATAAAAGATCCCTCAAAATCCCAACAGCAAGGGAATCAATGTCATCAAGCATATTGAGTTGTACAAGATGTAGTTCCAAAAATCACAAGTGCAATGAATATCCTGCAGGGTAGGTGAGCTCTATTTGTGGCTAGTTGGGACACTTTAGAAAACATAGTAGGTTAACAGGTCTTGCAGCAACTCAAAACCAATGAAAAGATCCTATGAAAGAAAAGTTTCCAGGCGCATGGAAATCATGTAACCAAAAAAATCTCAATAAGTTAAAGATACAGAACAAAAGATAAATACAACATTCCCACGGGAGTTCAAAGAATCAAAACAGATTATGGATCATCAACTTGAAGATACAAGAGTTTGAAACAAAATTTAAACTCAGCACAATAGGAGCAGTTCCAATACTGGTAGACAGCTTGCCATGGTTAAAGTCTGTGAAAGTCAAAAATGCTAACATAAAAGCCCAAGGTCCAGGAGGCTCAAACCTTTAGGCATATGGGCAAATCATCACAAAGTTAGACATGAAGGGTCAAATTTTGGTGAAATGTTCTGTCTGCCGAGCAACCAAATTCCTTATTGTTGAAAGGAAATCCATGTATTCATTCAGGTATCCAAATGGATATAATACTGTACTTCAAAATGAAGATAAGAGAGAATTTTGGCAAACATGACAGGAGCTATTCAGAGGTTTAGGCAAACTGAAGTATGAGAATCACATTACTCTGTGAGAAGATGGTAATCCCATCTGCTTCCAAATTCCCAGGAAAATTCTTCAGCCGTTGATGGAAAATAATCTCAGTTAGATGCTATGATTGAAAGCAGGTTGTATTGCCAGCGCCAGAATTCTCACACAATGGCAGTCAGCATTAGTAACTGTATCCGAAGAAATAGAGAACCAAAATTACATGTGATCTCACTCAGTTAAACAAAAGAGTTAGGCGAAAACTATCTGTCGACAATAGTTTGTCAAAACTGGATGCAATTAGGGGCCTCTGGCAATTAGACAACAGTGAAGGCTGCTGACTGCATTATGGATACCATTCAGATATTGTTTCAACTATCTACCATTTGGGATCACTTATGCATCAGAGATTTTCCAAAAGCATGTGCTACAGGCACCACAGAATGCAGGCCTTATACTAAATGAAACAAAACCAGCACACTAGAGCAACAATTACATTTCTAGAATATATTGTGTAGAACAAAGCATTGCAGTGGTTCGAAGGAAGACTAGAGCCATCAGTGAATTTCCAGCACTAATGTGCATAAATGATGTACAGTGCTTCTTGGGGCATGGTGAATCGACTTAACTGTCTTACTCAATCCATTTGAGAGCCTTTGAAAAAAAAACAGTAATGGTATTAGAGTCAGAAACAGCATTCCAATGATATTTTAGCACATTTCACTCTAGGCTAATTCATGAAAGAAGAAGAATGTCTTTAATTGTGAACCAGTGAAATATGTAAACTAGCCCAGTTTATGTTCAGAGCTTTGGCAGAGGCTGAACAGAGGCGATCTCATTAAGATTGCCACTCTGCTCCTCTTTTATGAAACAAGAGAGCTCAACATTTCTGACATAGATTTGAATGATGGCACGCTCAGAAATGTAGAGCCATACTTGCATTTTGACAGCTCTCTCATGGTGCAGAACTGTCAGGAGTCAGGAAAGCCTGCCCCCCTCAAGCCCTCTTCACACAGTCAGCTGCTACATTCTGACATTTAAAGGTTCAGAATCACACTCAGTCACTTTCATAACAGCTGTTAATTGACAAGTGTAGGGTGGGGATACACAGAGAAGGGGAAGCTAGATGGATATGGTTATAGTGTGCCAGGCAAGTAGAGTTCATGTTCGGGAGGGCGGCAGCTGAGTAGTGGGTAGGTGCCAACTGGATAGTATTCTAAGTAGGTAATATAACCAGCTGGTAAGGGTGCCTATAAGTGGGGTGCCAGGATTCAAGATGACAAAGGAGTCAGATAAGTGTTTATCATAGAATCACTACAGTGGGGAAACAGGTCATTTGGCCCGTCGAGTCCACACCAGCCTTCTGAAGAGCATCCCACACCAAGCCATTCCCCTGACCTATCCCTGTAATCCTACATTTCCAATTGCTAATCCACCTAGCCTGCACCACCCTGAACATTATAGGCAATTTTGCATGGCCACTCCACCTAACCTGCAATCTTTGGACTGTGGGAGGAAACTGGAGCACCCGGAGGAAACCCATGCAGACACGGGGCCAACACACAAATACCACACAGTCAGCCAAGACTGACATCAAACCTGAGTCCCTGGTGCAGTGAGGCAGCAGAGCTAACCACTGAGCCACCATAATGCACCATATAGGTTTGGTTAGGGTGGGTTGGAGGATTCAGATCCAGCGGGCGGCTGTTGGGTTTTGGATGGCAGTTGGGTCTGGCAGCAGGAGAAGGGGTTCAGATCTAGAGTGGTTGGGGAGATACAGAAGTGGATAGTGAGAAAGGGATGTCAGGTCAGGGTCTGAGATGTATAACTTGTCTACTGGGGGGTGCAATTCCATGAGGTAAGTACGGGATCATTTGAATAGTTACTCAGGAGTTAAAATATATATTTAATAATTCAATGTTTCCTGGGTATCTACTTACATAACTTCATGGGAACCTTCAGTATTGTCCAATTTAAATTGATATTTTGGAGGGTTCCAGTTATAGAAGAATTGTCCAGCGGAATCTTCTGTTTCTGGGCAATTCCTTCAGAGGCTGCTACAATGGAGATTCAGCAAGGTGCCCTGCACAATTCCTATCTATGCTTCAGAAACAATTATCTCAAGACTGGAAAGCCCAGACCTCTCCCTCACTATGTCTAGTGCATATATATTGAGCAAATAAACTTTAATTGCTGCCTGTGATATGCTCAGTAATGAAACATTTTTATCTGAGCTCCTCAAACTTTCAATGAAATCTCATATTTATCCTTGTTTCCTTAATACAGGAAAATATGCAAAATTGCTTCACAGGATAGATTATCAAACAATTTTTGGTCTGTAGCCATATTAAGTGACATTGGGAAAGATGATCAAAATCATATTTAGAAGAAGTGAATAGTTTAGGGAGGGATTTTGAGAGTCCTGAGCCTAAGATGCTGAAGGCACAACCACCAATGGTGGCCCAAAGAAAATCAAGAGTACAAGAGATCAGAACCACAGGACTGTAGATTTTAGGGGTGGAAGAAATTAGAGATAAGGAGGAATGAGGCCATGAAGACAATTGTAAACGAGGATGTGAATTAGCAAATGAGTCTCTTGTTCATCTTTCTATATAGTGATGAAAAAAAAGTATTGCATCAATTATTCTTCACAGGAGGGCTGGCCCATTGAATAAAATTCATCCGTGCAGGTATTTTATTGTTGATAAAAGAAGTCAGGTGGCATTGAATGAGAAAAGTTGATTGGAAAAGCGTGTAGATTTTTCTGTTGATAGCTTTGACATACCTTGTATATAGGTGGTCCAAAAACATGCTCCTGAAAACCATAAGGAAACATCCAAAGCCATTCTGATTAATTGAATTCTTCCTCCTGTAAAGACTGGCATGCACCTACATGCTACAGTGATATTTTGTCTGATTGCTCTGAAGTTGTGCTTCAAGGGAATAGCTAAGTGTGTTTACACTCAGCGTGAACAATGCCTAGGGATGGTCGCTGCTCAAGTTGGCTGGGTATTAACCATGCAGATAGCTTATCTAGCAAGTACATCAATGCACTACCACCAGCATAGATCTGTATACATGTAGGAACAGGACAGAAAGGTGGAGACAGAAACTAGTCCCCTTGGTCAAATAGGGAGAACATGTTCGTTTTCAGAAAATAGAATAAAAACAAGACAAAGCAATGAAAAATTGCTGAACACAGCATGGAGACCAAGAAATATTGCAGTTGAAAACATTGGAAATCTGAGGTAGCTTTAGTGTGTTTAGGAAGCCATATCATCTGGGCAAGAAAATGTAAGATCCAGAACAGAAGAATCTCTCAGTAGATTAAGCAATTGTGGAGAAATCTTATGAATGAATATGACAGGAAATGGATTTAAAATGAAATAACACTTCTTATAGCACAACCTTAGAACATTTCAAACTGTATTTCAACAAATTAAATCCTTTTGAAAAATAGCAGGAAAGAAGTTAGACAATTGGCACTTAAAGAGATCCCACAACCAGCAATGTGATAATGATTGCATAGTCTGCTTTAAATGATTTTGGTTGTGGGATAAAAATCGATTAATTTTATTGCGTTTCCTGATGTTAATTTTTTAATAGGGGTTCATCCCCTAGATAAACTGATCAACTGAATGTTTTAGGTCTTCTTTCTCATTCTTCCCTCTTCTGAATCTCACAATCCGAGTTTTAAGGATTAGGACACAAATTAAAGCGGCACCATGTGTGACAGACTTAACAGAAATGAAAAAGGAGCCATAAAGCAATAGCTGTAAGTGATGTATGACATGAGGACTCATAATACAATGTAGCTACAATGTGTATGTAACGAGGCTCCTAACACTAATAGTAATTGCACATCAGAGCTACATGGTTATGTCCCATAGTACTGTAGTAATAGTAAATGCCTTGCCTATCTGTAATGGATATTATTTCTTGAGGGTATACAGCAACACACTGCTTTAACTATTATTTTGTCTTCCATGTTGCAACAAATACAGTAATCTCAATGGTATATTTGATGTTTTGCATGGCCGCCATTATGCTTTGTTTCATATTAATTACAGGCAACTTTTGAATCTAATGAATTATCCATTCTTATTTATTCTGACTGCTACATTTGTCTGCAGCTTTGATGCAAATAATCTTTCCCAAAGGTTTCCCAAAAAGAATTGTGTAACTACAGCCCCACCCCCTTTTGGAGTTCAGTCTCTGCCCTGTGTTTTGGCTTCTTTTGAAGCTTTTAGTAACTTTTCAAAATAAAGTCTGGAGTTATAATCAAAGCCTCTTACAGGTTTAAAGAAAGTACTTTGATGTAAGCTGCTTAATGCTTCCAACTCTCTCACTAATATTCAAAGATGTGTGGCTCTTGTAATCTTGGTATCAAGATTGATTAAAAAGCATGAAGCACAGGTTGTGGCTCAACAAATAATCACATAAATTGTGAAAACTCTCAGCCAAGGATATTGAGGAAGCACCAAGAAATGGTGGACTGGTTACACTTTAGGGATGCTGCTGAAAACTCTAACTGCGGCACATGTGGAAGATTTGAATCTATTACATTTTATAAGGTGACTAAATTCTAGTTATTTACAGCTCTGAAAGACTGACAAGTGGAACCAAACCTGCTCCTTTGTGAAATTAAGCTGGGAAATATCAGTGGGTTAATCTCAAGTGGAAAGCCAAACTATCCAGGCTGAAGTAGGTAGATATCTACCTTAATAGTGAAATCAAATCTGGGAATCTGAGGGGTCTGGGACAGTTGCTGAAAGGACCTCTGCACTTTATTAAAAGCTGATCCTAAAATACCGTGCCCGATACTTTGAGGAGATTTGGTGGTAGTTATGAAAATATAAAATGACAGCTAGCTAGGGATGGGAGATAGGCTGAGCAAAATAGAATACAGGCAGCTACAATTTGAATGTGTTGTATACTTTTGAAGGGTGCAGCATGGGAGACTGACCAGGACTGCCTCACATTGAATAAATCAAGCTGTGAGATTCTGAAAGTGTAGATGATGGCTTCAGTGTCAGAATGGGAGAGAAAGTATGGAGGCAGGCAATAGTGCAGAGGTAGAGGTAAGCTGTTTGGTATTGGAGAAAATATATTTATCTTCAGGACGGCAATGATGCTGGTAAGGCTGTAGTTTTTATCAATCTCTAATGACTAGTGGGCTTTGTCCTAAAACAGCTACAATCCGTGTGGTTATGGTACTCGGATGAGCTGAGCTGATTGTCAGGCAGGGTACCAAAGTTGCTCACATCCTGACTCAGCTTGAAGAAAAGGTTGATGGTTTGGAGACCAGATGATCAGGGCATCTAGTTAGCATTAGCTCATCAGATATTGCCATCAGACATAGAATTTATACAGTAACCTTATACAGTATGATTTTCAGGTTAATATAGTAATGGACAAAATTAGATTAGATTAGATTACTTACAGTGTGGAAACAGGCCCTTCGGCCCAACAAGTCCACACCGCCCCGCCGAAGCGTAACCCACCCATACCCCTACATCTACCCCTTAACTAACACTAGGTGCAATTTATCATGGCCAATTCACCTGACCTGCACATCTTTGGACTGTGGGAGGAAACCGGAGCACCCGGAGGAAACCCACGCAGACACGGGGAGAACGTGCAAACTCCACACAGTCAGTCGCCTGAGGCGGGAAATGAACCCGGGTCTCCGGCTGTTCCCATTTTCAAGCAAAGTGTTTGTCCACAGCACAGTGACTCAGGACAATTTATGTAATCTTCCACTCTTCACCTCGTTAATTAAGTATTCAGCCTGCATGGAGCCTCTTACGTGCAATTAGGCAGCAGGAGAAGCGAACATGCTCACCTTTACCAGGGCCTTCAGGGACTCCATCCACTGGCACCATATTTAATCCCCGATTCCAAAGAACTTCAGACTCTGCAAGCGAGGAACTGCCCTTCACAGTGCGGTCCTGCACCATTAGACCCAAGGAAATAGCCTGGAGAGGGAAGAGAGACCTGTATGTGCTGGCAGATGGAATGATGTGGAGGAAGATGATGCAATATCCTGCTGACTGGCAAAAGAAGCCACATCACCAGACTTAGCTGGCCTTGATCCTGATAGCAGCCCATGTCAGTGCAGTGGCCTTGGTGAAATGCAATGCACATTAAGAGAGGAAGTAGATCTTCCACGCGCCACAAGGGTAAGTACAACTATCTTCTCCCTCCAACACCACATTTACAAAGCTACCACCCACTGTAATTCTGCCACCGCACCTTGTTCTCACAAATGTTTCACCAATGTTTCTCACCAGTAAGCTTCACTGTGTTGTACTGATCTCCCATCACCACCCTTGCTAACTCATTTTCGACAAACACAAGCTACTATTCTTCTTACATAATTAATTGTTTATCTTCTCTTATGTAAGCATTCGTAGTGTCCAGCAAACCTCCACACTGTAGAGACGCTTGTCAAAGATCCTCATTGAAAATACCACATCTTCTTTATTTTTCTTTATTTTGGATTGTGGACCAAAATGAAAAGGTCACTGTTGTAAACCAAAAACTGAAGGTGAAGCTGCTGCATTTAAGAAAACAATTTACTGGAACTCATTGTGAATTGTGTTTACATAGTTGATTTGTTTAAATAGTTGGGGGAGTATATCTAAAGTGCCATAGCACCAGGGCTGTGTGTGTGTGTGTGTGTGTGTGTGTGTGTGTGACTCTCTGACAGGCTTCTGGATGAATAAACAGTTTGTGTGCTTACTATAGAGGGAGAGAGGTCTCCAGACTGCAGAAAAGACAAGGTCACTCTCTCTTTCTGTAGTAAAGCGACCAAATCTTAGAAGATGGTGAGACACTCTCTTCCACCAGTTGCTGTAAGCTGTTGTCCTAATCAGTAACTGAAAAACGTTACAATTAATGTACAAACCACCCTGTATCTTCTGCCAAGTATTGAAAGAATATGGAAATGAAGAATGGAGAACAGACGTCTTGGAAAGCAAAAACTTCCGTGCACTGGAGTTTTTGAACTGTGGTGCCCCAGTACTATTTCCTCCAGCCATAACAACCATATTTTTTTGTTTGTGTGTGTATGTGTGTGTATTTAAGAGGGGGTTAGTGTTTCCGCTGATAGATTTATAAATTGATAATTCATATTTTGTTTTCCTTTGATTGGAACTGATTTATTTATAATAAATAGTCATTCTTATTGAGTATAGAATCCTGCTCAGAGTGTTCTGTTAACCTGAGTCCATCAAGCAAGTAAATGGACAACTTTGAGTTACTTGATCAAATCATTAATTTTTGTGACCATCCTGGGAGTAGTGAGGCACTTTCTAAAATGGCTCAGTATAAAAGCAGAGTTGAAAAATGTGGTGCTGGAAAAACACAGCAGGCCAGGCAGCAACATTCCTGAAGAAGGGTTTACGCCCAAAACATTGATTTTCCTGCTCCTCGGATGCTGCCTGGCCTGCTGTGTTTTTCCAGCACCACATTTTTCAACTCTGGTACTCCAGCATCTGCAGTCCTCACTTTCTCCTCAGTATAAAAGCAATCAACCTTGATCCTTTTCAAACAATGGCTCTTTTCTGCTCCTTTTTCAGTTGTTCTGTATGTCAGCTAAAAGTGAAAATAGAACATTACATTTCAAGATAGTATAACACTTTAATGACTTATCCAGTCACCCACTATCCTTTAGCATGGTGTAGTCCTAGCTACCTGGACAGGTGTTGCTGGTCCCTGTCAGTCTGCTCAGTCCTTGTGTCCAACCACATTATGACACACAATCACCTTACCTTAACTTTATATTCCCTGTGCTCCTACAGATTGTCTGTGACTCCCCCAACATCTCTATTTCTTTGGACTGCAGCTTCTCTATTCACAGATCCAAACTGGTCTGTCTCCCCTATGGCATAAGCTTACCACCATAGAGTCTCACAGCACAGAAACAGACCCTTTGGTCCAACTCATCCATTTGAACAAGTTTCCCAAGGTCAGCACAAAATCAAGGGCCAAAGGGCCTGTATTCTGCTGTACTGTTCTATAAACTAGTCCCACTTGGCTGCATTTGGCCCATATCCCTCTAAATCTTTCCTATTCATGTACCTATCCAAATGTCTTTGAAGTGTTGTAACTGTACCTGAACCCTTACCATCTGACGCCTGGAGGAAGAACGACTCATATTCCACCTTGGGACCCTGCAACCACAGGGGATCAATGTGGATTTCAATAGTTTCCTTATTTCCCCTCCCCCCACATTATTCCAGTCCCAAGCCTCCAAGAGGCTAAACACCTTCTTAACCACCCTGTCTACCTGTGATGCAACTTTCAAAGATTTATGACTTCACTTCAGCTCTGATGAAGAGTCATTTAGACTCAAAACGTTAGCTTGCTCTCTCTCCATGGATGCTATTTGACCCGCTGTGATCTCCAACATTTGTTGTTTTCAGTACAGATTCCAGCGTCTGCAGTAACTTGCTCCTATGTACCTGAATCTCCAGGTCCCTCTGTTCAACAACACTACCCAGGGCACTATCATTAATTGTACAAGTCCTGTCCTTATTTGTTTTACCAAAATGCAATAGACTTAAAGGGCAACGTTTTCACACAGAGGGTGGTACGGGTATGGAATGAGCTGCCAGAGGAAGTGGTGGAGGCTGGTACAATTGCAACATTTAAGAGGCATCTGGATGAGTATATGAATAGGAAGGGTTTGGAGGGATATGGGCCAGGTACTGACAAGGTTGGGTTGGGATATCTAGTCAGCATGGATGGGTTGGACCGAAGGGTCTGTTTCCATACTATACATCTCTATGACTCTATCCAAATTAAACTCCATCTTCCACTCCTCAGCCCACTGGCCCAATTGATTAAGATCCTTTTGATATCTTAGATAACCTTCACTATTGACTATACCACATTGTTGGTGTCATCTGCAAACTTATTAACCATGCCTCCTAAGAATAGGGCAAGAGAAGAACAAGTGGAGGTGATTGCATTTGGTAGCGTTCATCAGGAGTGCAATTTGAAGGAACCTTCCTGCATTTTCTTTCTCAAAGTGAAAGTTTTGTGCAAAGTTACTTTCCTGGCAGAACAGTTGTGAAAGTTATTCAAAGGCTCAGCCCAAGTTGAGATTCAGTTTTCAAGATGTAGCTTATTTCTAATTACAATCCATTTAGTGATTTTAAAAAGTCCTTTAAATTGGATGACCAGATAATAACTATTTCCTCTGCCTCTGTGAACAGTTTTCCTTGTATGATCAAAGGATCTGGTGAAATTATAACAACAAGTTATTGCATAAGGAAGTGTTTCATGTTGATGACTGAAGCAGGTGCTAACCTTTAATGTTCACTTGCTAAACAGATGATTGAGGCATGTAAAGCATTTCCGTTAACTGAAACTTGAGAGAATCAAGGATCATCAAAAGCATCAAGATATGACACTCTAAAAGGTATATTATGTGCAAATATTGCAAATTCATTTGTTTCCGAATGTGGGAAACTTCCTGTGAAATTGAACATCAGTTCATTTTAGTCATATTGTATTTTTCTTGTCAATTTTCCCTTTCCCCTGTAAGATTTTGGAAGAATTGCAGGATCACTTTTCTGAAAGATATGGCCAATAATCACACAACAATGTTGTTTGGCCTGAGGTTTCCTCTTCCTGGAACATCTTCCTTAGTAGTTTTGTGGAGGGGCCCTCAGCTTTTCTGTATCTGCAATGGCAATGTTTAATAATGGAGGAGGGCACCAGCCCAAGCTGTCTCATGTTACTGCTCAATGACAAAGTGAGAGGTCGCATTTTACAACAACCTCCTACTCTGGTGTTACATACTTCACCATAAACTTGGTACAAAATGGAAATGGTAATTTTAAAATCATTAATATTAATTATTATTTTAAAGAGCTGGAGGTCTGAGAGTGACAGCATTCACCATCCATTGCATACCACACTAACAGATCTCAGTTTATCTGGTCAAACTCTAGCCCCTTTGTTTCTAATCTGTGCTGTAGTTTCACACCAACGATGAATCAGAACAAGCCAACTCCATTTCATGTAGAATCCAAGCCACTCAAAATGCCTTGTCAAATCTCCAAATATTCAGTTGATGAGCTCATTCTGTCAGTTAGCACAGAATGTGTGCAGGAAGTTGAAGATATGATCTAGTGCTGGTATATCTGTAATCTCACGTGTGGTAGAAGCATAGGGGTGATTGCTTCATTCAGTCAGCAGATAAAATTATTTTAAAGGTATAGCATCTGTAGGTATTTTTACGTGTATGATGGCAATTCTTCAACATAAATAATAATGTTAATTTATGGTATGTTTAGATAGTTAACAAAAATTAATATCTTTACTTCTGATATTATAATGAAAGTGGGTCTTGTGTTCATGCAGCAACTTTCACCACAACCTGACATACCAAATCACCTATAGAAAATGAAATGTATTTGAAGTGTAATTCGCACACTTTGCACACAGCAAACAGCTAAAATGGCAGTGATTTAATAACCAAATAATATTTTTATTGTGACGTTGATTAAGGGATAAACATTGGTGAGAATATTTCAGATAACTCTCCTGATTGTCAGGAACATATTGCCTTGGGATTTGTTATATCCACCTGATGAACCTTCCAACAGTGCAACACTTTCCCAGTGCAATGCTGGAGTGTCAGCCTTGAGTGTTACACACAAAACCTTGCAGGAGGTCCTGAACCTAGTGTCCTGTGGCTAAGAGGTAAGAGTCTTAACAATTGAACCATGGCTGACACTCATTACATATTTTGTTAAGTTAAAAATCACACAACACCAGGTTATAGTACAGCAGGTTTATTTGGAAGCACTAGATTTCGAACGCTGCTCCTTCATCAGGTGGTTGTGGAGTATACAATTGTAAGACACTGAATTTATAGCAAAAGTTTACAGTGTAATGTAACTGAAATTATATATTGAAAAAGACCTAGATTGTGTGTTAAGTCTCTCATCTTCTTGAAAGAACATGTTGGTTTCAGTTCTTTCCTTTGTAAATCACAGAACTTTTTTAAAGGTACATTCTCAAGTGAACTTTAAAAATTGGTGTCATGTCGGCCCAGATAATGCATTGAAGGTGTGAGGTGTCCTGTGTGAGACCGTCTGTATAACAATGTTCAGACTGATTCTAATCTAAAAAATGGATTTTCATAATGTTACATGGGTTCATGCAGTTTTTAAGCAAAATAAAATGTAATTCTGCAAGTGCAAATTCACCCCACAAACTTATATATGTATGTGTGTGCATGGTGGTGGGGGAGGTGATTATGAGTGTCTGTGACACTGTGTATATGTATGTGAGTGTGAGTGTAAAGGGGTATAAGTCGGTGAGAGGGTGCATGTGTGGGAGTGTATGTGTGAGCATATGAGAGAGAGCTTGTGTATGAGAGAGGGTCTGTGTGAATGTATGGGTCTGTAGGGTCTGTGTGTGTGTTTGTGTCTGTCTGTCTGTCTGTGTATAGTGCAATGTGGTCACCTGTGGTGCAACATGAACCCAAGGTCCCGGTTGAGGCCCTCCCTATGGGTACCGAACTTAGCTATCAGCCTCTGCTCAGCCACTTTTCGCTGCTGCCTGCCCCGAAGTCCACTTTGGAGGATGGTCACCCAAAGGTCTTGATCGAATATTCCGGACACATGAAGTGTTCTCCAACTGGGAGGGAACACTCCTGTCTGTTGGTTGTTGTGCTGTGCCCATTCATCCGTTGCCGTAGCCTCTGCTTAGTCTCGCCAATGTGCCATGCCTCAGGGCATCCTTGCCTGCAGCGTATAAGATAGACAACGTAGGCTGAGTCGCGTGAGTACTGCCATGTACACGGTGGGAGGTGTCCCCACGCGTAATGGTGGTATCTGTGTAGACACTCTCAGTCAGAGAACACTTCAGTGGTCCAGGTCATGCGACCTTGGACCTTCGGGTGATCGTCCTCCGGCAGATTTCGGGACAGGCAACAGCAAGCAAAGTGGCTGAGCAGAAGCTGATATCCAAGTTTGGTACCCATAGGCTTGGCCACAACTGGAACCTTGGGTTCATGTCACATTGCAGGTGACCACACTGCAGTACACACATAAACACACACATGCAGACACACTCACATACACACATTCATACACACACACTCCTATACACACAGATTCCCACAGATACACCCGCACACATTCCTACAGACCCTTAAACTCATGCAGACCCTCTCTCATACTCAGGCTCTCTCTCATACGCTCACACATATACTCCGACACTCACACACACACTCACCCCCTCACAGATTTATAACCCTTTACACTCATACTCACACATGTACACACAATCTCTCACAGACAATCATAAACCACACACCCCCACCCCACCAACACACACACACACACATGCACACACACACATATAAGTTTGTGGGGTGAATTTGCACTTGCAGAATTACATTTTATTTTGCTCAAAAACTGCATGAATCCATGTAATATTCTGTAAATCCATTTTTTAGATTAGAATCAGTCTGAAAATTGTTGTACAGACAGTCTCACACAGGGCACCTCACACCTTCAATACATTATCTGGGCCGACATGACACCAATTGTTAAAGTTCACTTGAGAATGTACCTTTAAAAAGGTTCTGCGCCTTACATGAAAGAGCTGAAACCAACATGTTCCTTCAAAAAGGTGAGAGATTTAACAAACAATCTAGGTCTTTTTCAACATATAATTTCAGTTACATCACACTGTAAACTTTTGCTATAAATTCTGTGTCTCACAATTGTGTACTCCACAACCACCTGATGGAGCAGTGCTCCAAAAGCTAGTGCTTCCAAATAAACCTGTTGCACTATAACCTGGTGTTGTGATTTTTAAGTTTGTACACCCCAGTGCAACACCGCCATCTCCAAATCCTGCAGATTTTGTGATTGTTTCAAGAAATGCAGAGTGCTGACTGACTTGCCATAATCACTTTTGTTATTCATTTGAGGATGTAGGCTTTACTGTCATTACCACTAATCCATACTTGCTCTTAAGAAAGTGATGGTGAGTTGCCTTCTTGAACCACTGCAGTCCATGTGCTTTGGGTACCCAACAATGTTATTGGGTTGTTTTGTTTCCATCTATTTGCTGCCCTTGCAGGAGAAGAGCTTATGCTCAAAACCTCGATTCTCCTGCTCCTCAGATGCTGCCTGACCTGCTGTACTTTTCCAGCACCACTGCCCTGAAGAACAGCTGTAGAGATTTCCTAGAGCTCAGATGACTGACTTCCAACAACTGCAACCATCTTCCTTTGTAACAGCTATGACTCCAACTGGTGCAGAGCATCTCCCCATACCCTGATGCCCACTGACTCCAGTTTTGCTTGGGCTCTTTGATGCTAATATAAAACAAACAACTATGGATACTGGAGACCTCAACTAAAACAGCAAGCGCTGGAGAAGGTCAGTAGGTCTGGCAGCATCTGTGGAGAGAAAAACAGTTAATTTTTTGAGTCCAGTACCTCTTTGACTCAAAATGTTAACCCATTGTTTTTCTCTCAAAACATGTTGCTGAATCTTCCGAGCAATGTATTTTTTCGCTCCTTTGTGTACAGGTCAGTCTAATGCAGCCTTGATGACATCCTCATCATTGAGGATGGGGATATTTATAGAGCATCCTTCCCCATGAGTTGTTGAATTGTCCACCACCATTCAAGACTGAATCTAATAGGTCTGTAGAGCTTAGATCTGATCCATTTGTTGTTGCATTACGTAGCTCTGTGTACAACCTTCTGCCTTTGTTGTTTGGCACTCAAATAGTCCTATCTGTTTACTTTATGAGGTTGATACCTCACTTTTAGGTAGCCCCAGTTCTTCTGCTTCTGACATGCCCTCCTTCCACTCCTGCATCCAGGGGTGCATACTCTAGCCTGATGATAATTGTAGAGTGGGGGACATGCCTGGCCATGACATTGAAAATAATGTTAGAGTACAACTTGGCTGCTGCAGATGGCCCACAGTGCCTCATGGATGCTTAGTTTGTTGCTGCTAGATCAATTCAAAATTTATCCTGTTTAGATCAGTGATAGTGCCACACAACATGATGGATGATATTCTCAATGTGAAGATAGGAATTCAACTCCATAAGGACTGTGGGGTGATCACTCATATCAATATTGTCATGAACAGATGCATCTGCAGCTGGCAGATTGATAAGGATGAGGTCAAGTATGTTTGCCCCCCTTGTTGGTTCCCTCACACCTGCTACTGCCAAGCCACTCTTGGTGATAGATGTTGAAGTCCTCCATCCACAGTATATTTTGCATCCTCAGTGTTTCCTCCAAGTGATGTTCAACATGGAAGAGTACTGATTCAAGAACCAAGGGAGGACAGGACATGGCCAATCAGCAGAAGGATTCTTTTGTCCACGACTGACCCGATACTATGAAACCTCTTGAAGTCCAGAGACAATTTGGATGCTCTGAAAGCAACTCCCTCCTGACTGTAAAACACTGTGCTACCATTTCTGCTGGTTCTGTCCAGGCACTGAGGCAGGATCTACCCAGGAGTGGTGGTATTGCTACTGGAGGTTGGACATTAACTGTAAAGTATGATTCCATGATTATGACTATGTCTGACTGTTGCTTGAACAGATAGGGACAGATTGAGACAGCTATCCCAATTTGAACACCAGTTTCAGATATTAGGCAGGAGAACTTTGCAGGGTCAACCGGGTTGAGTTTGTATTATAATTTCCTGCTGTTGTGGAGAATACAGGAGACAGAATTGGATTTTATTTTTCACGCTCAGTGGCAAAGCCATGAAATAAGTAATTAGTAATCCTGACATCCATGATTTGGGGTTTCAGAGCAAGTTCTGTCGAGTTGAGCCAGAGAGAGTCTCAGGAGGGTAATTGGGAGGGATGCAGAGGGTATGCAGGAAGGCAGTGGGTATGAGTAGAGGGATGGTGAGGGGTTCAGTGGAGGGGTCTGATAAGTAGTATAGCTACTCAGGAACTGGTTTTAATCCTTTGAATACATTCTAGAAAAATGCACAGACCTTTTTAATTCAGCTCATAATTCAAAGCTGCATACTGTAGTTTTTGAATTTTTTTTCAATATCCGACTCTCTTTCAACTTGGAAAGTCCACCCTTTCAGCTGCTCCACTCTAATATCAGTTAAGTGGGTCAGGACCTCTGAAGTCTCCATCTTTAGCTTAGAGTTGGAAATTTTTTAGAGGGTTCTGGACGCAGACTAATTGCCCATTGAAAGTTCAAACTTGCTGAGCAATTCCCTTGACCTCAACACATTAGGATTTCCAAAAGGCGCATCCTTCAGGGCATATCTGGTATCTAATTCTGGAAGATCTCTGCCAAAAATGGCAAAGTTAAAAATGATGGATGTATTGAACACATACTTTTTGTCTGTCTTCTCATTGGAAAAAACAAAAAAAACCTCTAAAACTTGTAAAATCAGGAAGTGAAAGGGAATGAGGAATTTAATACAATTACAATCACTTGGGAAAGGGTACTGAGAAAATTATTAGAACTAAAGGCTGATGAGTTTTCTGGTCCAATGGGCTCCATCCTAAGCCCTGAGATAGTAGATGCATCGGGTTTAATTTCCCAAAGTGTAATTGAAGGTTCTGTATGATTTTCAAATAGCGAATGTATCCCACATTCAATAAAAGAGACAGACAGAAAGCACATTAGTTAACCTAACATCTGTCAAAGGGAAATTTCTGGCATCCATTACTAAGGAGCCTTTCACTGTACCCATTGAAAATCTGAATGCAATCACATAAATCAATCCTGAATGCTAAATCGAAGTTTGACTCATGTATTAATGTTATTTGAGGAAGTAACAAACACCATGGATGTAGATATAGTTTACCTCTTCCCACCATACCTTTATGGTCTACTGGGTTTCCAGAAGCCATTTGACAAGGTGCCCCATTAAATGATACTATAAAGAATAAGAGTTCATGATGCAGAAGTTGACATATTAGCATGGATAAAGGATTGTTGGGTGACCGGAAACAGAGAATAGGGATAAATGTGCCTTCATTTGTCAAGATGTAACCAGCGGAGTGCCACAGGGATGAGCATTGGACCACAATTATTTCCAAAATAGTTTGGATGTAGGGACCAAATTTATTGTTGCTAAATTTGCTGATGGCACAAACATGGGTAGGAAAGTAAATTGTGAAGAGGTCATACGGAGTGTGCAAAGGGATGTTGTTAGGATGGCTGAGTTGTCAAAATAAATGGCAGGTGGAGTATAATGTGGAAAATGTGACCTTTTCCACTTTGGCAAGAGGAATAGTAAAGCTGAATATTATTTAAATAGAGGTTGCATAAATCTGTAGTAAAGACAGCTTTTTGCTCCAAAACAGTAGTAAGCAGGTAGAGTGAGTGATTAGGAAAGCAAATAGAATCTTGTTAAAGGGAATGGAAGATAAAAATAGGGAAGTTTTGCTACAATTCTACAGGGCATTGGTGAGGCCACATCTAATGCACAGTGTGCAGTTTTGCTCTCTTTATTTATAAAAGGATATAATTACTTTAGAAGCAATACAAGGAAAGTTCACGCACTTGATTCTGCGAGAAAGGGGCTGCTTTACAGGAGAAAGTTAGATGTGTATCAATTGAGTGTAGAAGAATGGGAGGGGATTCTTTTGAAACATAAAAGCTCTGAAACTGGTGTAGATTTGACAGGGTGGATATTGAAGTGACTATTCCCCTTGTGGGAGAGACCAGAACTAGGAGACACAAGTTAACAACAAGGAATTTTCCATTTAAGACAGAGGTGAGGATTTTTGTTTCATTCAGTGGTTTGTTAGTCTATGGAATTCTCTTCCCTAAAGAGCAGTGGAGGTTGAATCATTGAATATTTTTAAGGCTGAGTGAAATAATTATCTGATAAGGGGGTTAAAGGGTATTTGGAATGACATCAAAGTAGAAACCACAACTGGATCAGTCACAATCTCAACAAACTGCACAGTAGACATAAGAGGCTGAATTCCCTATTCTTGTTCCAAATTTGTGTTCATATACCCCTGGTTTGACATTTGATTCCCTTATGTCCTTGTGAGGTAACGTGAGATGACCTTTGATGTTGAAGGGATTGCACAGATTCGAGACATGCTCTCTGTTTTGTACAACTGCATGCCCAGATCTTTATATTTTATAAATAGTCTCTGTATGTTTCTGAAAACATAGTGGATGTTTTCACTATGTTTCCACCTAGTTTACCAGTATGCTCACCTTGTCTCGTTTATTGTTGTTTGGAGACACTAGCTCACTTGGCTGGAAGGCTGATTTGCAACACAGAGTAATGCCAACAGCAAGGGTTCAATTGCCTGCACTGCCTGCATTGAAGATCTCTCCTTCTAAATCTCACCCCTTGCCTCACAGTGACTCTCAGGTTAAACCACCACCAATCCTCTCTCTCTCTTTCTCTCTCTCTCTCTCTCTCTAATGAGAGCACAGGCCCATGGTCTGGTAGGAGTATGGTAACTTTCCCTTTACCTTAGATGAATGCAACTTCTCTTAAATCCTCAGTTGTTAGAAATCTATCTGACATCCAGAATTGGATGAAAAGAAAGCTTCTCCAATTAATTATTGGGAAGACTGAAGCAACTGTTTTCTGTCCATGTTCCAAATTTTGTTTCATAGTTACCAACTCTATTCCTTTTCCTGATAACCATCTTACAGCAGACCTTCCTAGTGTTGATCTTGGGGAGGAATTTAATACCTCTCCAGAGACAGATTTGGAGGTTTGGCATTGGGATGCATGGAGAGAATTTGAGAGGATGAATATCCTGCTGCCAATGTGATTCCTGTGTTCAAGCTTCAAGTGGGAATGGTGGTCCAGGTAAAAACAATGATTGCTGATGCTGGAAACCAGATTCTGGATTAGAGTGGTACTGGAAAAGCACAGCCGTTCAGACAGCATCCAAGGAGCAGGAAAATTGACATTTCGGGCAAAAGCCCTTCATCAGGAATACAGGCAGAGTGCCTGAAGGGTGGAGAGATAAATGAGGGGAGGGTGGGGGTAGGGAGAAAATAGCATAGAGTACAAAAGGTGAATGGGGATGGGGATGAAGGTGATATGTCGGGGAGGAGGGTGTGGGAAGGTAGCAAAGAGTACAATGGGTGGATGGGGGTGGGGATGAAGGTGATAGGTCAGAGAGGAGGGTGGAGTGGATAGGTGGAAAGGAAGATCGGCAGGTAGGACAACTCATGGGGACAGTGCTGAGCTGGAAGTTTGGAGCTGGGGTGAGGTGGGCGAGGGGAAATGAGGAAACTGGTGAAGTCCACATTGATGCCCTGGGGTTGAAGTGTTCCGAGGCGGAAGATGAGGCGTTCTTCCTCCAGACGTCAGGTAGTGAGGGAGCGGCAGTGAAGGAGGCCCAGGACCTCCATGTCCTCGGCTGAGTGGGAGGGGGAGTTGAAATGTTGGGCCACAGGGCGGTGTGTTTGATTGGTGCGGGTGTCCCGGAGATGTTCCCTAAAGCACTCTGCTAGGAGGCATCTAATTATGGAGGCCAATACCTTATCCATTAGCCCACAGGGACAGCTCAGTGGTTGGAACTCCTGCCTCACAGTACCAAGAAAGCAGGTTCAATTCCACCCTTGGGTGACTGTGTGGAGTTTGCAAATTCTCCCTGTGTCTGCATGAGTTTCCCCCAGGTGCTCTGGTTTCCTCTCACAATCCAAAGATGTGCAGGTTAGGTGGATTGGGCATGCTAAATTCTCCATTGTGTTCAGGGATGTGTAAATTAGATGGATTAGTTGGAAATGCAGGGTTACAGGGATAGAGGATAGAGGGGTGGGTCTGGATGGAATGCTTTTTGGAGGGTTGGTGTGCACTCGATGGGCTGAGTGGCCTACCTCCAAACTGTAAAGATTCTATGATTCAAATCCCTCTATGGCTCCACCCTTTTCCTCTAGCCCCACAACCATCCAAGATATCTGCACTAATCTAATCCTGGTTTCCTGGGCATCCCAATTTTAACCTCTTCACCATTGTTGGCACATGCAGTTATCTAATCACTCTCTGCTTCACTTTCTTTCTTTAACAGGCTCCTTAAATGCATCTCCTTCAACAATCATTTGGTTTTCTTGTCTGACCTAATATCTTTTTATGGAGTTTCATCGCATATTTTGTTTAATAATGCTTCTATGATATTTTACTCTGGTATCCGTACTAGAAAAATACAAGTTGTTGCTGTTTGAAGCATACTATGCAAATAAAAATTCATATTTTTTTCCTCAAGTTTTATTTCCACTCTACACAATAGTCTTGAATGACTCGAATATATGTGGCTTTGTGAAGAAGTGTTGATCTGTGTAAACATACTGTTAAATATCTACATTACAGAGCTCAGTCACTGACAATTTTCAGCTGTGTCTTCTCCCTCCTCTTCAGAATCCTTTATATATAGATTTTGCTTTGAGGGACACAGAAATAATTGAAGCTTGAAATGAAAATGTCAATGTCTACAAACTCTAAAACATCTTCCATTGTTTGAATAGCAAAGATTTGCCCAAAATTACCTTCTCTATGATACCTTTTCTGAATTTTATATTTTCTGTGTGAATTTTGTGAATTTTATGTTTTGCCTTCTTGCTTCTTGTTTCCATCTGTTTACCTGCCAAGCCTTGGAGATGGATTGGCTTAATGAGATAGCATTCATGTTTCACATAGAAATGAATTGCTACAAGATCATTTCTGCATGAAGGAACAGATTACAGTTCACCCTAAAAAAGGACGGGCAAACAGTATTTTGCACAGACTGCTTGTTAAATGGATTGCATTTTCTAGATGAAGTATGTTGGTTAGCTGCTTAGTTCACTAAGTTCACTGAAGGGTGAAGAGGATTTGGATTCTCCATCACTATTACCATCTCTCCGTGGACCAGGGCATGGAAGTTTATGGATCTCCACGGCTTTTGGAGATAGAGACCTTCTCTCTTTAGTCTCTGAAGGGTTCAGTAACTCCTGAAGGTGTTTGATGTAGCTGATCGCAGCCCTTAAGGTCTCTACTTTGCTCAGTCTTTTGTCTGCAAAATCATCAGGAAGATGCTCTCTGAGTCGTGCGTAGCCTTCATTAACATAACGCACTCTCTGCCGTTCCCTTTCATTGCGTTTCCTGATAAAAGCTGGCTCAAAGGAATAATCATAAATCCCCAAGTGGCTGTGAAAAGGTAGATAAGACAGCCTGCTGGCATATCCTTCACGATATGTACCATCCAGGTATGCAGGATCAACAGGAAAAGACAATGACAAACCCTCTGCAAAAGGCATCCCAAGGCACTCGTGTACCCTCGCCATGGGCACCCCAATGGGTCTTGGGTAAGGAATTCTTTCCAGTGTTGATCCTCGTTGATTGTCATCCATTTCAAATTTCAATGCTTGAGCACCCTTTACGGCAATTTACTGTCAAAAATTATGTCAGTGTTGGTAATGCCAATATTCCCAGCTTGAAATTCTCAAATGCACCTCATGTCACATTAGTCTATTTCAAACTTCAGAAAAAAAGTCAATAAATATTAAATGGTACAGAAGCTGTTCTGTGTGTTCTTGATAGAATACTCTGTTCCAAAATTAAAATGCAAATAATGTCAGTTACACAAAAAAAATCTGAACTGGTCTTTTTCTGAATTTATGTCAGTACTTAAATATTCACAACATTGATAATATCTTATATATGATATTTTGGCAAACAACGTTTTAACGAGACACATTATGGTGGTATAGGAGAAGGCTAAAAGCAAATGGCTCTTAAATTAACTTTCCTGGTCACCGAGAATGTAGAAAAACTTGCTGTAATTACCCTGTAGTGTTAGCTATCACCTAATGTGTGGCCTAACAATTGTAAATCAGTAGATTTGTTTGTTCCACTATGCTTTCTGTGAGAAGTTCTGAATTAATATTATTTGTTCACCCATTCTCAACTGTGATATTCAAACTACCCTTTGTCCAGCAGTAATAGGGAGAGATAGAAGGGAGAGGATTTTCAATTAAAATTGAGCTAAAAACTTACCTACTAGCCAACGACATCCACCATAAACAAGCGGATCAATTTTTGACTATGCAGACTGAGTCCAGATGGTACAATTGGAATCTTACTGCAGTATGATCCACTGGCAGGCCAAACTGCAAGAAAACCTTCAACGAGTTTTTTTAAAAAAATTGTTTTACTGTGATGCCACTGAAGCATGAGTACAGGTATGACCCTCACAAGGAGGCTTTGAAGCACATTTATTCTAGGTTTCCATTTATCCTCAACTCCATTACTTTCCCCAAAACCATGATCACCTTCAGACTGTCCTTTCCAGACCTGATGCAAGACACCTTTCCCTTGAAACTCTGGGTGTGGCCCCTTGCCACCAAAAGTCTCACTCCTGCCTGTCAACCTCGTTGATAGTGTCACTTTGTTCAGAAATGAGTTTGTCCAGTAGACTATTAATGACTCCTGGTCATTAAAGTCAGATGGAGCTTGTACTGGTAATTTGCTAGGTCACAATCTCACCAGGAGTTGGACAGAACTGAATCCATTGTCTCTGTAAAACATGAAAAGTATTCCTTGCTTTCTTACACTTGGTAATTTATATTGTCACCACATCACTAAATTTTCTATAAGTTGAAATGACAGTGAATTGTCTCTTCATGAACTCAATCAGATACGATAAAGGCTGAGACAACATCGTGAAGAAAACATCTTCAAAGCAACAGATCAGTAAGATATTTAAACACTGAAACTCACGGTTAGATGTAACTTACTGTGAATTTTGAGCAGACCTTTGCTTGTTTTGCCTGAATGTTTTCCTTGCATCACGGCTTAAATTTCATTTATAAATACTGCAGAAGGAAATAGTGTCAGACATCAGTGTAATAGTTCATATTATTTACCTTGTGGGTTTACTGGGATTGAATATTCAGGAATTACTATCTCTGTGGCAGTATCTTAAAATAGGCGGAACTAGAAATTAATCTTCATAACAAAGAAATAAAAGTAAAATGAGAGATAAAAGACAATGAAATACATTAGAAAGAAGTAGATAATAGGCGAATATACTTACTCTCAATCCCAGTACTCAGAAAACGAAGAGAAGAAAGCGGAGGATTGGGACAGATATAAAGAAAGAGAAATTGATCTCTATTAGTCAATATCCCTGATTAGGAAATTTGTATGAGTATTGTAACATTAGAAAAACATGAAATATTGAGATATAACTATATAAAAAAACAGTTTTGTAAAAACTGGATAACACCAAAGCCCAACTGGAGAATTTAACAGGGATGAAGAGTGAAATGTATAAAGTCAAAGGGAGAAAAACATTCCTACAATGGTTGAAAACAAAAATCAAAATAATGAAGAAAGAGTTAGGAAGAAAAACAATACATGAAAAGAAAATACTGAAAAGGAAAGAGATATGGATTTAGAATAGAGGCAAAGAGAGAGAGAGAAAGATAAAGAAACAAGTTGAAAACAAAGATGGCACAAATAACTTATACAAGAATTAAAAAAAGCAAGTTTCTTTGAAAATCATAATACTCCTGAATATTATTTTCAATTACTGTGATTGGTTTCGGTACAACTTTCCTTACCTTTGGTTCTAGAATTTTCTGGCCACTTTAGTGTTCACCATACTCTTCGCAGATTGATATTTCTCTGAGGAAAACAGGAAGCACAGACACTTCTGATTTCTTAAAACTTGAAAAGTCTTCTGAGATTTTTCCAGTGTTTGAGCAGCTTTTCAAATTCCTGTCTTTTGACCTCAAAGAGTTGAGGAAAGCTTCACAAACCAGAGGCAAATGGATGGTCTCTTGCTCTGATTTTCAAGGTATACTGAAGACTGCTTCAGGCTCTTGTGTTTTGGGATCAGATAATTTCTCTCAGATCAAAGAGTAGCACAGACTCTTCAGAGTCTTGCCTCCTCCCACCCAGACACTTGGAAACGTTTGAATAGTGGCGATTGAAATAACATCACTACTGCATAAATCAGTGATCAGATTTCAGCTTTGGTACGAAGAGTACCGCAGATGAGCTGGATAAATGGAAAGGGAGCTGGAAATCAGACCCAGTCAGAAATATAGAGCTGCATTAATATAAAGACAAATATATGCAAATATACACACGATGATAAATGGGATTTATAAAAAAGGTAACACAATAGTTATACTCCGATGAAAACATTAAGATAGCACAGTATTTATACTCAAATGGTAACATTAATAAAGATAGACACAAAGTAGTAGCTTAACTGATAGATAAAAGACTCAGTAAACTGGGGGAAACTATTCAGTAGATGGTTATGATGAGACAATGAAGTTGGAAACTGTCCAGACTTTTCTCCTGCCTGGCATATATTGTTCAGGCCTCCTCACAACCTCCGTCACATTATCAATGCTGATTAACGTCAGTGTGACACAACTTTGCCTTGGTTCTGAGGTAAAAAAGCTTGTTGTCAGTTCTGGAATGAGTGGATGATCTGAAGGCATATAATAGCTGCAAAAGGAAGGATATGCCAAAGAATGTCAGTGCCATAATACAACTTTGTTTGACCCACTCGATCTCAAAGGATTAGATATTGTGTAATCATTGTGGGTGCTACCCATCATGTTGTCATATTGAAAAGCTTCGGTGCACAGTCAACTGTTGTACTGTAGTGCCAAGAGAGGAGCATCAGCAAGTTTAAAAATAGTATGGAGGAAAGGAGAGGATTCATACTAAATGTATTGCTGAGACAGGGGGCACAGCGAGTTTAAGGAGAATGGAAAAATTAATTGCAAACAGTGATGAGCAGCAAGTTTATAAATTGTGGAGAGAGAATTCATTCTAAATGCAGTGCTGAGACAGGGGGAGGAGTAAGTTAAAAATAGTGTGGAGAACAGGGAAAAGGTTCATTCTAAAAGCATTACTGAGACATGGGGAACAGTGAGTTTCTTTCCCGAAGTCCATGGTTGAGTTTTGAAAAAAATCATATGAGGCCCTGCAGCAAGAATTTAGGGCGCTAGGCAACATTTTGAAAAGCAGGATCTCAGAGGCTGTAATCTCTAGGTTGCTTCTGGTGCCATGTGCTGATGAGTAGGCAGATCACTAAGTTAAAGCATGGCTGAACAGTTGGTACAGGAGAGAGGGCTTTAGATTCCTGTTTCACTTTCTGGGGAAGGAAGGTCCTGTATAAAACTGATGGGTTGTATCTGAACCCAAACAGGACAACATCCTTGTCTGTGGGGTTGATGGTGCTGTTGGTGGGGGTTTAAACTAATTTGGCAGGGTGGTGAAGTACAGATTGGAGGTGTGAAAGAGGATACACACAAACAAATATAGAAGAAAAGCAGAGTTTGTCAGGAAAGCATAGTGTACATAATTGAGGTAATGTAGCTCGGAATGTTGGATAGGGCAGGTGGATTATGGGTGTTGATTAACACATGGATATGTGACATCATTACTAATTGCAGAGACAAGGTTGAGGGAGAGCAGGACTGATCTTCCCATTCTGTAAATACACCTAGAGGTCCTGCTTCCACAATTAGTTTCTGGACATGTATGCTCGAGCGGAGATCCTTACATAAGCTGGACTGGAAAGAAATTATGGTTACCAGGAAATTCATTGGATTTTGCTACCTCTTACTTTGTAGAAAATTTGGAAGCAAGGACATAGTTTTTCCAATTTCAGATGGAACTCCCAGATCACTTCCTTTGCTGGTTTCTTCCTACATGGCAAGCAATTCTGTGCCCTAAAATTACTGTTGTAGCTCATTAATTACATAGTTATTAAAATTTTAAAAATGTTTTTCCTTTCCATCTGCAAACTTGTATGTTGAAAGCCCCGCGTTGGCTCCATTTAATATGCTTTCTTAGTGAATACAAATTGATAAGCCTAGTTTGCTTACATGAAAATGATGGCAATGCAGAGATATAATTAATTGGAGTCAAAGAACTCTGTGTCATCCGGATATGATTGAACAAATGAATTTTTTTTCTTTAGCTTCCCCAATGTCTTGACAGTCTTGTCAACCTCGTTGATCCTGCCCTGCAGCCTCAGTGTAACAGTGTGGGGCTGAATGGCCTCATTTCTGAGATTGATCAGCTGTGGGCGGAGTGGGACCGCGCAGGCGCACTGCGGCTCCGTGGGCCGGGCTGTGGGTGTGCGGCTGCGCAGACTGTCGGGTAGGTGACAAATAATCGGCGCAAAAAAGACAGCCGAGAGGAGGTGAAGTAAGAAACCCGGGAGAGTGGGGAGCCCGGCTCCGGCTCCGGGTCAGGGCCCAGGCCCCAGGCCCCAGGCCCCAGGCCCCAGGCCTGGTTTCCAGCAGACATTAGGATCATTGGGGCCGGCTGCCTATCCAGGGGGTCAGTGAGCATCATTTGCTTCAGCAGTGTTTGTCACCCTGAGACTGACAGCCCTGACTGGGCAACTTGGAACCTGAGCCGAGCCGAGCCGAGCCCACCCGCGGGGGGGCACCTAGCATTGCTTTCTCTCCTCTAACCTGACTACACGCCCTTTGCCCAGCCTGTCCCTACAGCAACCCCTGTCCCTGTCCCTGTGCCTGGCCCTTTCCCTGCACCCACTGTGCGCCTGGCCTTGTCCCTGAATCCACTGCGTGCCCAGCAAGGTCCTGCTCTCACCCTGTGCCCAGCCTGTCCCCTGTGTACCTAGCTCAGGCTTGCACTAGGCCCTATGCAGGACTTGTGCCCACCTGGCACAGGCCATGTCTAATAAGACTAATTGGCTAGCATAGATCTGTCCATTTTTTAGCATGACGTGCAACATCTGCGCAATTTATATGTTCCACAGACTAAAAACGTGTGGTAAAAGATCTGTATCTATTAATGGATTCATGGGTGTAGCCTTACACTTTGTGCCATTCCATTAGATTCCTGTAGTATTCAATGGGTTTTGTGGATGTATGTATGCTCATTGCATTTGTATGTAGTAAGCATGATATATACCAAGATACTTCATGCAGCGATGTGACCTCGATAGTAAGGCAGGTTTGTATTGATACTGGGTTGGGGCTACAGAATTGTATTCTGATTGGGTGTGTCTGTGTTAGTATTGAGTGGGATTTGTGAGGGATGGTGTAGATGGATATGAAATTTATGTGGTTTATGTTGTAACTTGACTAGTGGAAAGACAAAATTTTTAATCAACCTGTTCAGATATGTTGTTATACACCTCTGAAGCAGGTAGGACTTGAATGCAGGCCACATGACTGAGGTAGGGATACTATCACAGTCCAAGTGTCTTCGAAACTGTATGCTGAAGTTCATATATTATCTTTACTTTAATATTCTCTTGCTTTTCATAGTGGGACTAGATGGATACTTCTGCAGCAAAAACCTTCTGGGGTCAGATAAACCAGGAGATAGCTTCAGGTAAATTCCTGCTTTTGTCATAACAGTATGAAATAACTACCTTATTTTCTCTACAGTGCAGTATCTGAATGTTTTTCTTTCTTTGGTATTACAATTGATTGCACAGTGAGAAGGTGAGTAAATACAGAAGAATCTATTATATGACTGTTCAGAATGGTGTGATTTTTTAAAAAATGGCATTTGGTCATTGAGCTATGATCAATTAATTGTCTCTAGCTCATAAGTGAAGGAAGTTAGTGATGTTCAGAAGTGCAGAGTCCACATCATGACAGTACAAACATTTGAATTATACAGATTTTACATAATCAAACCTCTGATTCCAGAATGGTCAGGTTTGTAAAGTAGGACTAGAAATTCTGTCTTGTTGGATTTGTGGGTTGGAGGTGAACATTATTACTAATTACATTTGGCAGTGGTATTGAATTGGTGTCTTTCCTTTTAATGGAAGGAAATGTCTTTGTTACATATGCGTTTAAGTATTAATTCCTGCAATTTTGATGAAATGAACTTCTGTTGAGAGAATGCTACATCTGCAGTTAATCTCAGGCCACAATTGCTGATTAATAACATTGTCTATTTTTAAGCATGAATGACATCAACCTGAGCCCTGTGGGGATGGATCAACTGAATGCTTCATCTGTTAGCAGCACCTTACCTGTCACAGGAAGTCACTTGGGCATGGGTTCACCCACCCACAACCCTCTCCCAGCTCCAGGTATGAAAAGCTGATGTAAACCGAAAAACTTCAGGTTGCAATAGCTGATATTTCCCACTAGCTAACGGACAGCTGACTACACATTCTGTTAACCAGTCACCCATCAATCTCTTAGAGTGCCAGTTGCATTTTCCTTGTTTAGGATTACTACTACTTATAAGTGTCTCATAAAGCTTTTGAGATCATCTTCCTAGATGTACTTGCCTTACCAAATGCATAAAAGTCTAAACCTTTGTTGGGATTAGCAATCGCAAGCACATACATGCACGCACACACTCCTTGCTGACAGCACCAGTTTGGGAATTTGTGGATGATCAGTACTATTTTAGAACCTCAATACTGTTTTCATTCAAATTTTGTCAGCCTTTTTGGACCGTTAGATTCCTATGGTCTTAAACCTATTATCGAGATTGTAAGAGTTTTGCCTGTAAAATTACTGTGCCTTAGGGGTCTCGCTAATTTAACTTGCATTTGGATTTGGCTTTTATTGAAATCTAAGTTGAAGTTTAGAATGGATTGAAGAAGGGTCACTGAGCCTGAAACGTTGACTCTGATTTGTCTCCACAGATGCTGCCAGACCTGCTGAGTTTCTCCAGCAAATACTGTTTTTGTTTCAGATTTCCAGCATTTGCTGTTCTTTGATTTAGTTTTAAGAAAAGTGGAAATTATAGTCTTAGGTTTTGTTATTGAGAAGTTTTTGGAACTAAGGAAGGAGCAGCAGAAATTTAAAAGATTGTAGTAGAATCAGGCAGAACATGGATTTGTTAAAAGAAGGTATTTCAGCATGGCTTCCAGTATACCAAGCCGGGTGTTTGGCTGTCAGAGGAACAGTGTATTTAATGACAAAGACCTCAAACTGACACCAAGCTCATCGTCTGCTAAGCAGCAGTGTTACCAGCCCTCCTTTGAAGACATGGACAGTGCAGGGCAGACATCCATTCAGTGATATTTCATTGAAATCCTGGAAATCTGCTAGGACGATGGGTTCTGGTATCAGTATGCTGTCTTAATCCAACATCCCCAGTATCAAGGCACTGATTACAGTCAATTATCTGGGTTGAACAGGATACGTAGACTGATACGTACAGTATTTACAAAATAAGCTGTTTACTGTGAGCTCCATTGTGGCAAGAAGTTATCAGGAGAGCAGAGGAAATACTTTAAGGACATCCTCAAAGCTTCCATTAAACAAATGCAATATCTCCACTGACTCATAGGAATCTCGAGTTCAAGACTGCTCAATCCGAAGAACCATCTTGAGTGTCTTTACAGGCCCAGATGGAACCCAAGCTCAAATAGTAGAAGATGTGTTTGAAAACTGCAGAACCCACCTGCACACTTCAGCAAACAACACCTGCCCAACCTGTGGCAGGGTTTGCTGATCCAGTATTGAACTGTTTCATCACTTGAGAACGCACATTACGGGAGTAGAAGAAAGTCTTCCTTGATACTCAGGGACTGACTAACAGAAGACGAGAATGAAAGGGAAATCATGTTTGACAAATTTAATAGAGTTCTTTGAGGATGCAAGAGGGTGAATAAGGGGGAACTAATAGATGTGTATTTGGATTTTGAAGAAGCATAAGTTTACTACATAATCTAAGATATTAGCATGGATGGAGGTGCATAACTAACAATAGACAGAAACCCTGGATAAATGGATCATTTTCAACCTATCAAACTGGAACTAGTAGAGGGCATCAGTGATGTGACCTCAACTATTCACAATCTATATTAATGGATAAAGGCACCAACTGCAAATTTGCTGGTGATACAAACATAAGAAAGCAAGTTGCGACGATGATAATAAGACTCTTCAATGGATAGGTTGTTAGTGGGTAAAAAATATCACATGAAGTGTAATGTGTGTGAACTTGTCAACTTTGACAAGAAGAATAGAAATGTAGTACATTACTACTTAAATTTTTTTAAAAATCATAGAACTGTGTTACAGATGGATGTGGAAATCTTGGAACAAAAGTTTTAGTATGCAGCTGCAACAAATTATCCAGAAGGCAAATAGAATGTTGCCATTTATTGTGAGGGGAATGGAATATGGAAGTAGGATAGTTTTGCTACATTTATACACAGTACTGGTGAGGTGATCTTATTTAGACATATCAGATTCTGAGAGGCCATTATGGGATGGATGCTACAAGATTGTTTCCTCTCTTGGGGGAATCCAGAACCGGTCTCCCATTTAACAGAGATTAGATGAAATTTCTCTTGGAGGTTTGTTAATCTTTGCTGTTTCTGAAAGAAATTTCCAATGAAGGCTGTATGTATATTATTCCAATGTGGGCATCACTTCCAAAGCCAGGATTGTTTCTAATCCCTAACTTCTTTGAACCGAATGGTCTTCTAGGACACTTCCTTGGGCATTTAAGAATGAACCACACAATGTGGGTCTAGAATCACATGTATGCCAGACCAAGGAAGGAGAGTAGATTTCCTTCCCTAAAGGAAATGAGGGAACAGATTGGGTATTAGTATAAAATTTCATGATTATCATTATTGAGACTGGCTTTTATGTCTATTTATATTTTAGATTTATTAATTAATTGAATTTTCCCCCTTTCAAGGCTGAGTTAGATTGTCGATCTACAAGGAAGTTGAGTAATGGGGATAGGCTAGAAAATAGGATTAAAGCCACAATCAGATCAGTCATGCTGTTATTGAGTTGCAGAGAAGAAGTGAAAGGCAAAATGGTCTGCTCCTATTTTTCTTTCTCATGACCTTCCCATTATCAGATGGATGACTGTGGAGAAAATAAATTCATCTATCTTTGCTAGGTTGTAGGCTGCAAATGATGGTTTTGATACCGCAGCTGAGTAGAAAGTTGGTTGGAAGAATGGCACTTGAAACTGGGCAGTAGAAAAACAAGATATTAAATAAGAAGCAAAGGTGGAAGGTGAGATTCTAAACCAAGTGACAGTACCAGAGGAGTAAGAGGACAGACTAAGTTCTAGTTAGGTTATTAGAGTAAGTGGTAAGTGAACAATAAATTACATTTCAACAGTCATAGAAGACTCCACCAGATACAGATAGGTAATTTGATTTTCTCAGGTTTCTTAATTTATCACATTTTGATGCATTGTAATGAGAATACTTTGATGTCTTTGATTTCAGCTAATTGTTGAAAAGCTCATGCAAATTCACATTACTGCATGTAATTCGTATAGGGCAAAATCATAGTCAGGGTCACCGTATAATCGAACATGCCAAATTATTTTCCAAATTGTTTAGCAAATTTACTGGTATTTAAGGATCTTGCTTTCTATAAAAACCATATAGTTATGTTCTGAATATACTATCAGAGTGCATCAAATATGCACAAGAATTGTATATATGATTATTAGGAGGGACAGCAATCTACTGCTTATAATATCCTGCTAATGATGCAATTTCTTTTACATTGTTGAGACCAAATGTATACTGGGTGACTGCTTTGTGGAGCACCACCCTTTTTGTCTGTAGGAATGATCTAGGCCTTCTAGTTGCTTGCCATTTCAATAAACCACTTTGCTATTATTGCTAACATTTCTGTCCTGGGCTGGCTGCAAATTTCCAACAAGGTGCAACTTCAGTTTGAAGAACAACACCATCTGAAAGTGACTGCCTTATGTCTGTCCTCCATTTTTCTTACATTCTCTCTTCCCCATTGTCCAAAAGCCTTATGTTCTTTGTGACTTGCCTATTTTGCTCTTCATAGGAAAATCCATTCTCTCTCTTTCACACCCATTTTAAATTTCTTTCTCTTCACCATTATTAACAACTCCTTTCTCTTTTGCACTAGGCATATCCACCATCTTCCACCTTGCTTCTCTGTCTCTGTCAAAAGTATTAAAAAATGATCCATCATTTCAGTTCTGAAGAAGTCATATCCCCTGACTTGAAATATTAACTCTTTCTATCTCGGACCGACTGAGTTTTTCCACTATTCTTTGTGCTTGTAGCAGTTAACTTTTACTTATTTGAGCAAAACATAATGTGCTGTGCAGCATATATGAAAGATGTTTGGTATATGCTTGAATACTTCATTTGACTTCTTGGTGTTTAAATTACAGGAATGCCAGTGGCAATACCGAACCTTAGTCCTTCCTTAGGCTCCCTCCCGTCAGCTCTTTCATTAATGCTTCCAATGAGTATTGGAGAACGTGGAGTAATGTGCAGTATTCCAGAGCGGAATTATACTTTGCCACCTCCTCCATATCCACATTTGGAGAACAGCTACTTTCGGCACATTCTCCCGGGTGAGTAAAGATCTCGCAACAACAGGGAACTGTTTAGTGTTTGCTTTCTTCCAAAGTTCTAAACATCTTGCCAGAAATGTATTGTGTATTCCTTCAATACATGCCCAACATTTGGGCAATTGAACAACAAAAGGATTCAGGTTGTTGTCACTTTGCATATTCACATTGAGATGAAAAGCTCTGTTCCTGCCCAAGAAGTGGTGTTAACACTCCACATTCTGCTATTCTCTTCTTGTACCTTGCCTCGAAAGTGAAGAGAGGTATAATGTTTTAATATGAAATTAATGTTTATTACTTTATCATTAATTTACACTTGTTATTTACTGTAGGTATTTTGTCTTACTTGGCTGACAGACCACCTCCCCAGTACATCCATTCTAGCGCTATCAGTGTGGATGGAAACCCTGCACTGCCTGTTTCTAGCAACCCACCTACCCTTGATCATTATGAACCTAATGGTGCTGTGGGCTTGGAGTCAAGCATCGTTTCCATTGACTCAAGACATGTAGGCACTCACAACTCCCAGAATCTGCATCAGAGCAACAACCAGGAAGTTCCACTGAATGCTAACATCTCCATGGAAACAGTTTCTAGAGTTAATAGTCCCATCGCGACAGAAGGGATGAGTGAAGATTTGACTATGAATGGTGTAACAGGAAAGCCACAGGCATTGTCTTCTAGCTCCAGAAACCATGAAACAATAACTGTGGACTCCGTGGGGAATAATTTGGAAGCAGAGGCCGTAGGGCAGAATACAATAATTCCAATACATGCTAATGCAATAGAGTTACCAGTTGTCATGGAACCAGAACAAATAACTGGTCGGGTAAACAACATGCCAGAGAATTCTCTGAGTGACTCCATCCATGCTGCTACAATAAACCCAAATCCAGTAGGAGTGGCACTTTCATCTTCTCACTCACTGCCTTCACTTGAGCCAGTGTCTCTTCATGGATCCAGTGTGGGACTGGACAGAGTTTCTGTTTCCACTATTACAACAGAGGTCTCCATGAGGACCAACCAGGTAGATGGGTCCTCAGAAAACCTTTCATTTGTGTCAGGATCTCTACAAATGGAGGATTCCAGCTCCAATAAAGAGAATCTGGCAGATTCCTTTACGATTTGTAAGTAATGATTGTTTGTTAACATTAATATTTATAGAATGAAACTTTTTACTTTTTGAGTACTGAAGATAAAATGTCTCTTTGTTAACATACTGCATGACTGATGTTCTCTAAGGCTTTATAGATAAAAACAGAGTAAAGCAGTTAATTTCAGCCTATTTCTAATGCCTATTTCACCCAGTGGTACCACTTTTGGGTTGATTTGAGGCTGCACCAGCAACTATCACAGTAATATTGCTGCAAAAATGCTGTACACTCATGGACAAGCACCAGATTGGTCCAGGTGTATCTCTGGCCTATTGGCTTGCACCTATTTACTCCAAGTTTATTTGCTTCCATTGTCCTGCCTTGTCTTGCTATTTAGCACAACACAAAACCAGGAAGGTTGTTATGTTTATCAGCAGTCCTCATCAGAGCAGGGAAGATAGCCTCAGGGGTCATGGTGCACTAAATCAAGGTCATGCTTCAGTACCAGTCCAGGATTTAGACACGGTCGGTCAATCAGTGACAGTCAAGAGTAAGGAGCCGAATGTTGGGCAGCCCACCACCCATCTAGACTCTTTGTCTCATGGGACTACTTTCTTCATGAAATGAGAGAGAGAGGCAGTTTTTTTTTCTTTTTTGAAGCGGAGAAATTTCCTGTTTATTTTTTTTTTCTCTTTTTTTTTCTTTATTTACCCTCACACTACCACCTAACTGCAGTAGTGCTTATTTTACCCCAGCACCCATGGTGTGTGTGTGTAGGTGTGAGACACAGTGAAGGACACAAAGTGCACGAATCTTTATTCAATTTCCACCACCAGGAAGATATGAAAAACACCCAAGTGGCTAGTGACAAGCACTGCCCTTCAAATCAAAGGGCAATGCTGTGTGATCAAAAAGGTGAGGGGGAGGGTAGGGACTAAATCAAAATAGAGTTGGAGGGAGAAATGATGCACTCCATTCCCTGCGGCGCCCACCTCTCCCTGAACAGCTCCAGGGTGTTGGTGGACACCGCGTGCTCCTTCTCCAAGGACACCCGGGCTCTAACGTAACCGTGGAAGAGGGGCAGGCAGTCGGCCCTAACGACCCCCTCCACGGCCCGCTGCCTGGACCTGTTGATGGCCAGTTTGGCTAGGCCCAAGAGGCAGTTATTAAAGGAGTTGAAAGAGGGAGGCACAGCTGCTATTTTGGGTGTAGATGGAGGAAGTGTTCTGAGTGAATGAGTCAGCAGCACAGAGGCCATGCAGTGTATTGTGGCCCTGGACCAAGGAGGTCCAAACAGGAGCAGGAAATATTAAAGGGAATGTAGGTGACAGCAAGTGAGGGAAGATATTGCAAGCAATAGTGAGAATGGTACAGCAGGAGTTTTGGTGGGAGCTAGGTAAGAAGCTGAGATAATAAGTTTTAGTTATCAAAGAGTCAGATGTGGCACTGATGCAGGCTGAGTGGAGAATGTCATTGACATTCTTCCTACACTACTGTTCATTCCTCCAGACAGCTGAGACTGCACTGTCCTGGGTGGCAACCTCTGACCAGGCAGGTATTGTGTGATGTTGTGGCCTCCATTGCTATTTTTGCAGGTGGAGATCTCCTCACATCTGCCCTATCTCATCCAGCAGAACATCCAAGCCAATCCGTAAAGTGGAGCACAAGTTTGCCCTGTCTGCTATATCTGGGCAGAAACTGTGTAGGGCAGCTCCAAAGTCATTGTGCTTGTGCAGGTGCACAATGGACTTCTGAAGTGATGCAGACATAAGATATGCTAGTGTTTCAATAGATATCCAGAGATTAGCGAATCATTCTGGCAAATGGTAAGATGGGGATAGAATTGAATGAGTGTGGTAGATAATTAATGATGCACTTTTGATAAGATAGTGAGAAATCTCACTGGGATTTGTAACAACAATCCCTCCAAAAGGCGTGATGCAAATCAGACTTCGCCAAAAAAAACATTCAGCCAACTGTATAACTGGTAGTTGAAACCGTGAATTTTATTTTGGTTTGATACTCTTTACTATAGTACTTACATTGGTTGAGTTGATCCATTGTTAATTTGTTTTATTTAGCTTTTGGAAATGTGAAATCTGCCCGTTCATTCAGAAACCAAAGCGCTGTTTTCAATAAGTGTCACAAGCTGATGACTCATAGTCAGAGAGCTCATATTGTCATCATATGGCAATCTTCCTTAAATTTTGGATATGTTTGTTCAATGGCAGAAAATATTTTCTAATAATGCTTCAGCTGCTTTTACATTATAGCCTGGATCTTAAGAGGCTGAGCGGGGTGGCACATTGGCTCAGTAGTTAGCACTGCTGCCTCACAGCACCAGGGTCCCAGGTTCGATTCCAGCCTTGGGTGATTGTCTGTGTGGAGTTTGCATGTTCTCCCCATGTCTGCGTGGATTTCCTCCGGGTGCTCCGGTTTCCTCCCAAAGTCCAAAAGATGTGAGAGTCAGGTGAATTGGCCATGCTAAATTGTCCATAGTGTTAGGTGCATTAGTCAGAGGGAAATGGGTCTGGATGGGTTACTCTTTGGAGGGTCGCTGTGGACTTGTTGGGCTGAAGGGCCTATTTCCACACTGTAGGGAATCTAATCTAATTACACCATTCTCCTGAACTTATTTTGCAGGCCTTCTAAAAATTGGCCACACTGTGGGATTCACCATTGTTTTCAAATGTAGACTAGGTATCACATTTTAATCACCACCAGAATGCAGCCTTTTCACCAGCTGTTTTTTTAAAAAATCTATTATATTTATCTTGATGGCTGCAGATTGTACCAGACCTGGGAGCTGACAGGTGAATTCTAATGTAAAAGCAGCTTCAACAGCCAGTGATGAAAATGTACATTTTTTGATATAGAAGTTTGTTTTTTTTACTATCTTTCAGGGTGTACTGTATGTGACCGTGCTTATCCTGCTGACTGTCCTGAACATGGGGCAGTAACTTTTATACCAGACACACCAGTCAGCAGCCGAGCCCGACTGTCAATTCCAAAACAGCTAAGCCTCAGACAGTCCATCACGGGAGAAGATGTTGGTAGGCAGATGTTGGTTTCATCTCATTGTATAGTCTACCTATTTAGAGAGGGAAGTTATTATCTTAAGGATTATTTTGAGAACCTTCTGGAATAGCTTAGACTGAAAACTCATTGTGTTGGCTACAGTGGAATTAAACTTAAACTGTCTGCTGTGCTTTTAATTTCCCGAAATGTGTTTCTGTCTTTGTTTACTTTGAAAAGGTTTGATTTTCCTTTAGTTTTAATGGATATCCTTCGTGTGGCATAATTTTAAAATGTGTCTTCTTTAGGGTCCTCTGACATGCCCTAAATCTAATTGTAGCCTCATGTAGATATTTTCTAATCAACCTGTCAAAAATGCTATTAAACACATCTGGAGCATGTGGAATTTAAACCCAGGATCTGCTGGTCCAAATTATGGACATTACCACTGCACCACAAGTTCTCCTTGTACCCCATTTATATGGTCCAAAATAATTACCCCTTTCTAAAGCCAAACAAATGGCACTTCCATCTAAATGACCAATCACAGCTGTTCCTTCCCTCCATCCTGCCCCTTCCATGGCAAATTTGTGCCTACTAACTTAATTGGTGCTGCCTCCTAGTTCTGTAGCCCTCTCAACCAAACAACCTGCACCCACCCCATTGGAATCAGAAAACCTACTGGCAGGTCTAATAATGTTTGATCATTCAATTTGCCCAAATGCATCTGTTGACCCAGACTGCCTCAGTTACTGGATCTCTTTGCAGACTCTGCCGCAGCCTTATTCACTGGGTCTGATCTCTGGCAGGTGTGTGGAGTCAAGAAACAATTCCCATACGCACTTGTTTTGGACCTCTGATTGGAGAAGAGATTAACTTGTTGGAAGTTGCTGATTGGACAAACAAAAGCAACACTAATATCTGGAAGGTTAGTATGACTGATATATATCATAAAATCAAACCTTGTACTTGAGTTTTTAATACTATTTTAACTCTAGATAGTAGAGGGTGCAGGGTGAATGGAAAGGAACACAATAACATGCCCAACAGAGTCTTGTGTGAATGCATTAGCCACTGGGATATGCAACTAATTGGAAATGTAGTTGTATCCAGTTGAATATATGACTCATTATAAACTAAGTAATACAGACAGTTGTTTAACATGTGATCTCAGTTAAGCAAGGCCCGTGCGCACGTACCACATCTTGCACATTCACTGAATTAACTAGGAAAGAAAATCAGATCACAGTGCTTTTATGATTTGACTTATTATAGATCTTTGTTTACCTAGCTCATAAAATGCTGAAATCTGTTGGCAGATTAGCAGAACGCACTCTGAGGCAGTTCTCTTGAAGATCTGTTGTACTCTCGTCAGACCATCTGATTTGAGCACTGCAGTCATTTCATGAACTGAGGCACATGGGAAACAATAAGGGACAAAACAAAATAAAGCTTGATGCCTGGAACCATTTGATAGCAATTCTAGAATGGTCTGGTGTTAAAAAAAAACCTCTTCATTTAAATGTGATGAGTTCGGGGAATTTCAAAAGTTTAGGGAATCATAAACATCTGGACAAGGATGCGATAGATGGACTGAATGCTCCTCATTTAGATATCTATCGCAATATAGATATTGTAATACCGTTTTGTGGCAGTTTGAGAATTGTAATACAAGTAGTTCTTTGAAGGTATAATCCCATAACTATATAAAAATAGCACTTAGTGTTGGCAATGCAATCATATTACAACCAACACATGGTTTTAAAAGTTCATGCTTTAGCAACACCATTCCCTATTTGTCAATCACGTTACAGACAGTTTGAGTGAGGATCGGTGCTGGGTCCTCTACGTTTAGTCATTTACATAAATGATTTGGATGCAAACACAATAGGTACAGTTAGTAAGTTTGCAGATGACACCAAAATTGGAGGTGTAGTGGACAGCGAAGAGGGTTACCTCAGATTACACAGGATCTTGACCAGATGGGCCAATGGGCTGAGAAGTGGCAGATGGAGTTTAATTCAGATAAATGCGAAGTGCTACATTTTGGGAAAGTAAATCTTAGCAGGACTTATACACTTAATGGCAAGGTCCTGGGGGGTGTTGCTGAACAAAGAGACCTTGGAGTGCAGGTTCATAGCTCCTTGAAAGTAGAGTTGCAGATAGATAGGAGAGTTAAGAAGGCATTTGGTATGCTTTCCTTTATTGGTCAGAGTATTGAGTACAGGAGTTGGGAGGTCATGTTGAGGCTGTACAGGACATTGGTTAAGCTACTTTTGGAATACTGCGTGCAATTCTGGTTTCCTTCCTATTGGAAAGATGTTGTGAAACTTGAAAGGGTTCAGAAAAGATTTACAAGGATGTTGCCAGGGTTGGAGGATTTGAGCTATAGGGAGAGGCTGAACGGGCTGGGGCTATTTTCTTTGGAGCGTCTGAGGCTGAGGGGTGACCTTATAGAGGTTTACAAAATTGAGGGGCATGGATAGGGTAAATAGGCAAAGTCTTTTCCCTGGGGTCGGGGAGTCCACAACTAGAGGGCATAGGTTAGGGTAAGAAGGGAAAGATATAAAAGAGACCTAAGGGGCAACATTTTCACACAGGGTGGCACGTGTATGGAACGAGCTGTCAGGGGAAGTGGTGGAGGCTGGTACAATTGCAACATTTAAGAGGCATTTGGATGGATATATGAATAGGAAGGGCTTGGAGGTATATGGGCTGGATGCTGGCAGGTGGGACTAGATTGGGTTGGGATATCTGGTCAGGATGAACGGGTTGAACTGAAAGGTCTGTTTCCATGCTGTATATTTCTATGAAATGCGCGTGTAAGCAGAATGACCTGCGCTGTAGTATATTTTAGATTAGATTACTTAGTGTGGAAACAGGCCCTTTGGCCCAACAAGTCCACACCGCCCCGCCGAAGCGTAACCCACCCATACCCCTACATCTACATCTACCCCTTACCTAACACTACGGGCAATTTAGCATAGCCAATCTTTATTATGAATCTTTATTAGACTAATTTCCTCTTAACATTTTCAAGTCTCCTTCTTTATCTATTTCCTGTTACAGTCCCAAAGTATTTTACCATATGATGGAATTGTGTTTGTTTTTTTAATTCAGATATTTTGCAATTATGTTTTGGAATTTCTGATAGTGACAGCAGATGAGAACATCTGTAACTGGATGATGTTTGTACACAGAGCAAGGTGAGTACATTGTAAGGATATATGCAATGTAGATATCACAAAAGATAAAATACTGACAGCAGGTTACAGCTTGCTTGTGCAAAACTCATAAGTTTATTGCTCATCTGCTTAAATTATATTTAGCAAAGAAAATGTTCCATTCTCAACATTATTTGCATAGATCTCCTGCTAATATGCTACAAAAAGGCCAAACATTAGTGCCTGCTTATTCTGCCAGTGTGATGAAAGTGGTGATTTGGACGGTTTTTAAAACTTACAATATTTAAGTCTGTAACAATTATTACATCTCCTGTAGGACACGGGAGGAGCAAAACCTAGTAGCCTATCCTCACAATGGGAAGATTTATTTCTGTACATCCAAAGAGATTCCTCCTAACCATGAGCTACTTTTTTACTATACCAGGGACTATGCAAGGCAACTTGGTAAGTGGTACTCTCAGTCTTCCCATTAATTTGTTTTAAATTTAGTTAATTACTCTGGATAATTCAAAATGCAATAACTAGACGTTATTATCTGTGCTCTGTAGCAAGGCTGAAATCTCTTCATTTGGTCCCTTATCAGGCTTCTCAGGACAGTGTAATGGGATTGCATGGAACGTGGTTGTATATATTTTCTAATCTACTCATTCAGAGATAGTATTACATACCTCTGGAGTATATGGGACTTGAACCTGGGTCACCTGGCTCAGAGGCAGGGACACTACCACTGTGTCACAAGAGCCCTATGGAGTGTGATTATATACACTTGGATATCCAAAAAGCAAGTGATCTAGGAGTCAGCAGCTATTTTGTCTGTGTTCCTACTCAAAAAATCTGCATGAGTAGAAACTGAGGATTGATTTTCAAAGTCTCTAGACTGAAGACAGAGAAAGTGTGGGCAAGACTTGTATGTTTAAAAATATTTACTGTCCATCTATTCTGATTTGTTTTGTGTTCAGTATGCTGTTTCCTCTTAATTTGTTAATCTTTATTTTCTGTCTCAGTTCATACCAAAGCTAGGAAATTCAACTTAAGTACAATTGCAAAACCTGAAACATGATTATGTCAACATTTGTTACTGACTACTTGCCTTTGTTGCATGGGTCTCTAGCAATTAGAAATCAATACTGTCTTCACAATTCTGATTCTCTTTGAAATGTCTACTTGAGTTATAAAGCCATCTATTAAATTCATTTGTGAAAATGTATGCTATTGTATGGAGATTCCTTTTTTATGTGCTCTACTACTTCAAGAAGTTCAGATATGTGTGCATTGTGGGAGACCAGTACCTGGAGTTGTTATCTTCAATTGGTTTGCTGTAATTTAAGGTGGCAGTAAGAGTTAAAAAGTTCTTTCTCCTTTCCCTAAAATTTGGCAAATGGAGTGTAATCTAGGAAAGTGTAAGGATTATTGCTGTAGTTGGAAGAGTGTTGAGTAGAAATTTAATTAAATGAAGAGAGACTGCAGACTATTGTAGTCGAGATCTGGGTCTCATTGTATATGAATGACAAAAAGTAACCATGCAGCTTCGGCAAGTAACTAGGAAGGCAAATGGAATCTTGGTCTTTATTGCAAAGAGATAAAGCACGGAAATGGCAAAGTCCTGCTAAACTGTCCCAGGCACTGGTGAAACCACACCAAAGTACTGCCTGCACTTTTACTCCTCTTATTTCAGGGGTATACTTTGGTGGAGACAATTCAGAGAAAGGATTCTGGATTAGTGGTGCTGGAAGAGCACAGCAGTTGAGGCAGCATCCAAGGAGCTTCGAAATCGACGTTTCTGGCAAAAGCCCTTCCTCATGAATAAAGGCAGTGAGCCTGAAGCGTGGAGAGATAAGCTAGAGGAGGGTGGGGGTGGGGAGAAAGTAGCATAGAGTACAATGGGTGAGGGGATGAAGGTGATAGGTCAAGGAGGAGAGGGTGGAGTGGATAGGTGGAAAAGGAGATAGGCAGGTAGGACAAGTAATGGGGACAGTGCTGAGCTGGAAGTTTGGAACTATGGTGAAGTGGGGGAAGGGGAAATGAGGAAACTGTTGAAGTCCACATTGATGCCCTGGGGTTGAAGTGTTCCAAGGCGGAAGATGAGGCGTTCTTCCTCCAGGCGCCTGGTGGTGAGGGAGCAGCGGTGAAGGAGGCCCAGACCTTCATGTCCTCGACAGAGTGGGAGGGGGAGTTGAAATGTTGGGCCACAGGGCGGTGTGGTTGATTGGTGCGGGTGTCCTGGAGATGTTCCCTAAAGCGATCTGCTAGGAGGCGCCCAGTCTCCCCAATATAGAGGAGACCGTTATTGTATTTGTTGCTTCCGATGCGGTCTCCTCTACATTGGGGAGACTGGGCGTCTCCTAGCAGAGCGCTTTAGGGAACATCTCCAGGACACCCGTACTAATCAACCACACCGCCCTGTGGCCCAACATTTCAACTCCCCCTCCCACTCTCTGCCGAGGACATGGAGGTCCTGGGCCTCCTTCACCGCCGCTCCCTCACCACCAGACGCCTGGAGGAAGAACGCCTCATCTTCCGTCTTGGAACACTTCAACCCCATGGCATCAATGTGGACTTCAACAGTTTCCTCATTTCCTCCCCCCCCCCCCCACCCCCCCTCACCCTAGTTCCAAACTTCCAGCTCAGCACTGTTCCCATGACTTGTCCGGACTTGCCCTACCTGCCTATCTCCTTTTTCACCTATCCACTCCACCCTATCCTCCCTGACCTCTCACCTTCATCCCCTCCCCCACTCACCCATTGTACTCTATGCTACTTTCTCCCCACCCTCACCCTCCTCTAGCTTATCTCTCCACGCTTCAGGCTCACTGCCTTTATTCATGAGGAAGGGCTTTTGCCAGAAACGTCGATTTCGAAGCTACTTGGATGCTGCCTCAACTGCTGTGCTCTTCCAGCACTACTAGTCCAGAATCTGGTTTCTAGCATCTACAGTCATTGTTTTAACTTTCTCTGAATTGTAGAGGTAAACTACTGAAATTAATGGGTTTTCTTACCATGTAATGTTGACCATGTTGATATTTACTCAGTAGGCTATTGAAGAACAAGAGGTGAACTTTTCAAAATAAAAAGATTTTGAAGGAGCTTTGTGCAGTAAATGCTGAGAAGGTGGTTTTTGGGGGAAATCTAGAAATAGGATTCCCAGTTTAAATATACCGAGTCTTCCATTTAAGTTGATAAAGATTTCTTATCAGAGGGTAGTTAGCTTTCAAAAATTCTCTATTCCAGAGATCTATGGAGGCTGGGTAATTGAATATCATTGAAGACTTAGTTCAATAGATAATTGCACTGACAAGAGACCTACAACTGCAGTTATTTCTTGTTGTAGAATCCTACCATGTGAAAACAGGCCCTTCAGCCCACAAGTCCATACTGACCCATTCCTCTCCCATCCCATATTTACCCCTGAGTAATGCCCTTAACCTACATATCCCTGAACACTATGGGGAATTTAGCATGGCCAATTCACCTAATCTACACATCTTTGGACTATGGGAGGAAACCGGAGCACCTAGAGGAAACACAGACATGTGCAAACTCCAAACAGACTGGCACCCAAGGCTGGAATTGAACCTGGGTCCCTGGCGCTGTGAGACTGCAGTGCTAGCCACTGAGCCACGGTGTCCTACCTTATGTATTGTTACAGAAACATTCATTGCATCTATAGGTCTATTTCAGAACTTGATATGTACCCACTGACCAATTGAGGAATAGAATGTGTATCTTTGTGTATATATTTTGTTGAAGGAGTTCCAGAGCATCCAAATGTACACATGTGTCACTGTGGCAAGGCATATGGTACATACAGTGAGCTGAAGTCACATCTGAGCAGTCATGGACAGAGTCGGGAAAGGAAGTGGAAGTGTTCCATCTGTCCAAGAGCATTCACCTCTTCTACCAAATTAAATGTTCACATGATGGGACACATGGGGATGAAACCACACAAGTGTGAGTTCTGCAGCAAGGCTTTCAGTGACCCCAGCAATCTCCGAACTCACCTGAAAATTCACACAGGTAAGCTTACAATATTCAGTTTTTGCTAAATATACCTCTGAGCAGTGTATCATAGAGTTATACAGTGCAGAAACAGATCCTTTGGTCCAACTCATCTGTGCCAACTGGATATCCTAATCTGATCTTGTCTTATTTGCTAGCATTTGGCCCATTTCCCTCTAAAACTTTTCCTATTCATATACCCATCCAGAAATCTTTAAAATGTTGTAATTGCACCTGTCTCCAGCACCTCCTCTGGCAACTGATTTCAGATGCGCATCACCTTCTGTGTGAAAAGGTTACCCCTCGGGTCCCTTTTAAATCTTGCCCCCCTCACTTTAAACCTATGCCCTCTAGTTTTGGACTCCCCTCCCCTTGGAAGAAGACCTTGGCTATTCACCCTATCCAAGGTCATGATTTTATAAATCTCTAGAAGGTCAGCCCTCAGCCTCCAACACGCCAGGGAAAATTTCCTCAGCCTATTCAGCCCCTCCATATAACCTCCTGTCCTTGCAAAGTTCTTGTAAATCTTTTCTGAATATTTTCAAATTTAACAACATTTTTCTTATACCAGGGAGACAAGAATTGAACACAGTATTCTAAAACTGGCCTCACCAATGTCCTGTACAGCTTCAACATGACATCCCAATCCCTATAATTAATGTACTGACCAATGAAGACAAGTATGTCAACTGCCTTCTTCACCATCCTGTCTACCTTTGACTCCACTTTCAAGAAACTATATACCTGGACCCCTAGGTCTTTGTTCAGCAACACTCCCCAGGGACCTACCATTAATTGTAAAAGTCCTGCCTTATCAAAATGCAACACCTCATTCTTACCTAAATTAAACTGCACCTGCCACTCCTTGGCTCATTTGATCAAGATCCCATTGTACTTTGAGATTCACTGTCCACTACACCACCAATTTTGGTGTCATCTGCAAACTTCCTATCTTCACATTCAAATCGTTTATAATGATGAAAAGCAGTGGACCCAGCATCGATCCTTGCGACATGCCACTGGTACAGGCCTCCAATCCTAAAACAATCCTCTACCACCACCCTCTGTCTCCTACTTCAAGCCAATTTTGTATCCATTTGGCTAGCTCCCCGGTTTCCACGTGATCTAACCTTGCTAACCAGTCTACCATGCAGAACCTTGTCAAATGCCTGAGATAACATTTACTAGTCTGCCTTCAGCAATCTTCTTTGAGAACTCTTCAAAAAAACTCAATCAAGTTCGTGTGACATGATTTCCCATGCACAAAGCTATGTTGACTATCCCTAACCAGTCCTTACCTTTCCAAATACATGTCAAAAAGCGTGGTGCTGGAAAAGCACAGCCAGTCAGGCAGCAACTGAGGAGCATAAGCTCTTCATTATCAGGTATAAGCTCGGAACATCGACTCTGATTCTCGGATGCTGCCTGATCGGCTGTGCTTTTCCAGCACCACACTTTTTGACATGTATTTGGAAAGGCAAGGACTGGTTAGGGATAGTCAACCTCCAGCATCTGCAGTCCTCACTTTCTCCTCCTTTCCAAATACATGTAAATTCTGTCCCTCAGAATCCCCTCCAACAACGTACTTGCCACTGATGTCAGGCTCACTGGTCTATAGTTCCATAGTTCCCTAGTTTTTCCTTACTACCTTTCTTAAACAAAGGCACTACATTAGCAACCCTCCACTTTTCTGGCACTCTCCCTATTCTCTTCAGGAACTGTATTTCGAATACATTAAGCATTTTTTGCAATACGTTTCCGTTACTAGAACAATAAAAGCACAAAGATTAAGTATATTTGTCTGATTTTTACTACTAAAAAAATCCAGTACTTCATGATGCTATTGAACTTAATGTGTAGGTTGAAAGAATCTGAATTTTTTTACGTAAATATAAGCCCACTCTCTGTAACTGAGACAAACTTTAGCCGGGAATCTGGTGCTAAATACAGGTATTTCTGGTATAATGCGCACTTCATCAACGTGAATTGGCTATAACACAGTTGACGAAATGTAGATGCCATTTGGATAATGCGAACTTTCTGCTGAACGGGTATAGCAAGTTTCTATAGCGATTTTCTACAGGGTACTGTAAGCAGAGTGGCAAGTTTTCTTAGGAGCTGCTCATTTAAACACAGGCTGTTTCTCTCTCACATTAGCCTGTAGAGCTTTTCCGCAGCAAGTTTAGATGCAAAATAGGCATAGCTAGATGAGTAGGGAATAGTGAGATTGTGAGGCTCACTCTGCCTGACCTCTGACTCATTAAGGTTGGGGGAAAGAGGTTACAAGGGAGAAATTGCCTCAAGGGAATGTGGAGGAGACAGACCAAATGGGACTTCAGGGAGGAGTTGTGTGCTGTAGAGTAGTTTGGGGAAATAGCCCAGAAGTCATGAGATGACATCTAAAGGATATTGATAAATTGATGGGAGCTGATGGATAATTGGCAGATGAAGTTTGTTGCAGAAAAATGTGAAGTGATAGTATAAACTAAAGGATATACAGAAGACAGACACCTGGCCATGTAAATCATAAAAGGTGACAAGACAGGTAGAGCTGTTAAAGCATACAGTATTTTGCAGTTCCTTATTGAGGCATAGCATGGAAGAGCAGGAAAGTGAAAATAAACTTTTATAGGACACTATTAGATCTTAGCTGGAGCATTGTGTCGAGTTCTGGGTGCCATATTATAGGAAAGATGTAAATGCATCACTGAGACTCCAGGAGAGGTTCATGAGAATGATTCCAGGGATGTAACATTTATGTTATGAGGAACGGTTGGAGAATTTGAGACTGAGAATTTGGTATTCCTTGGAGAGGAAAAGACTAAGAGGAGATTTGATAGGTGCTTTCAAAATGATGAACTCCCTGTACAGAGTAGACAGAAAAGAAAACTGCTGCTGCTTGTAACAGGTCAAAATCCTGGAACAACTATCATAACAATATTGGGTGTTTTGACATAAGAACAGTATTAGGATATTAATGCAAATAAATGTAAAGCAGTGAATTAGCCGGTTTTAAAAATATATATGCATATGTTTACATTTGCTTTCAGGTCAGAAAAACTACCGCTGTGAAATGTGTGACAAGTCTTTTACTCAGAAGGCTCACCTGGCCTCTCACATGATAATCCACACAGGAGAGAAGAACCTGAAATGTGATTATTGTGAGAAAATGTTCATGCGGCGGCAGGACCTACGGCAGCACATGTTGACCCATACACAGTAAGTCATCCATTAGCTGTTCGGGCTCTTTTGTTTTCTTGTTAGTACGGAGTATTTGCTAAGTTTATTTGCAGAATCTAGTGTGTCAATCCAACTATAAATACATACCTCATTGAATATAATCCCCTTTTTCAGCATTGCTGTAAGGTTGGAGCATTGGAAAATGCTGGCCAACAAATGCAATATTTATGCTCGAAAGTGTCAAAAGTCATATGGAAACCAAATTGAGACTCACAAAGCTAACATATTACAACACAAATGTTTAACACTGCCCAGATAAATTAAGTATAGTCTCATTCTATGCAGTTAAAAATCTCACAACACCAGGTTGTAGTCTAACAGATTTGTTTGGAAGGACAAGCTTTCAGAGCGCTGCTCCTCCATCAGGTACCTCGCAAAGAAGCAGTGCTCTGAAATCTTGTCCTTCCAAATAAACTTGTTGGACTATAACCTTGTGTTGTGTGATTTTTAACTTTGTCCACACCAGTCCAACACCGGCACCTCCACATCTTCCTATGTACATAGTATTGATATGAAATGAGCCCCTTGCACAACCACATTTTCTAATTCAGAGTTTTAACTGAACAATTTGCATGATACAAAATTAAAAATATTAAAATGTGATGTTAGTAGTAATGGAAGGTTTAATGGAATGAGTCATCTTCCAATTAATGTCTTCTCTCTGACAGAATTATGCACACATTATTAAGTAATCATAGCTGGATCAATTAACTAATTGGGCAAAGTGGGTACTGCAGATGCTGGAGATTAGAGTCAAGTCACAGCAGGTTAGGCAGCATCTGAGGAGCAGGAAAAACGATGTTTCGGGCAAAAGCCTGATAAAGGGCCTTTGCCCAAAACGTCTATTTTCCTGCTCCTCAATTCTCCATTGTTACATTTTAAGATGATTGCAAATGCAGTTACATTCACTGAACCCAATAACAACCGTATAAGTAAATGGCTTTTAATTAGTGACATGAACAACAAGAAGCTTATCAACATACCGATCGTATTAGCAGTGTGGGACTGACTCTTGTCATTTCACTGGTCTTCCTGTGGCCCTGCCAATTAGTCCACTTATCTATCAATCAGCATTCTCCTGTCATACAGTCTCAATGTTTGATTTCTCTCTACACTAGTATTTCTTGTGAATTGTCCTGAGAGATGAAAAACTTTCTCTTCAGCAATACTCAAGTTCTGCACTATCAAATGACTGGTTACATTTTCAATTATTTGTAAGAAAAAAAGCAATGGCTGGTGAATTCCTAGTTTATTCCCTATATTTAACTTGTCAAAGAAATAATATAAACAGTCAGCTTAAAGCAGAGATGGGGACAAAAAATCCATACTAAAGGAGTAAACAGCAGAACAGCTAAAAAAGTGAGAAACATAATATTGTGCAGTCAGAATGGATTTTAGAAGGGAAAATCTTGTTTGAGCTACCTTATTGAACTGTTTGAGGAGATAATAAACAGTAGTAGATGTTATTTATCTGGATTTTCAAAAGGCCTTGGTTCCGATGTTCCATCATAGGCTAATGAATAGAGTATTAGAATGGGGAGTAAGGGAACAAGTGTCAGAATGAATTGCTAGCTGGCTTCAAGAGTGGGAGTAAAAATGTATTTATTCAGTGGCAGAAGATGGGAAGTGATGTTTCACAAGGATCAGTGCTAGGATGACTACTGTCCCCAATTTTTATTAAGGATTTGGACTTTAAAATCAAAAAACAAAATTTCTATATTTACAATGACACCAGATTTGGGAGGATGGTTATTAGTGCAGAGCATTTCTACAGATTATGAGGACAACAATAAGATTGCAGAGTAGACTAATGAAGTTCCACACAAATGTAAGGTGGCACATTTTGGTAGGGAGAATAGTACGGTCACATTATTTGGAAAGTGCAAATATAGATTAGGTAGAAGAACAAATGGATCCATTAGTAACTAAACGTTGCACCACAGATTAGCAAGGCCTTTGTTTGACTTATTTACTAAGTGCTTTATTTCTAGAAGGATGGAAATGGAACAAAAAGTTGCATCTGCATTAAATCTGCATTGAACTTTGATTGCACTGTATTTGGGAAGGCTGCTGTTTCGGTTGCATTATTTAAAAAATTGATATAATGGCATTTTGAGGGTTCAAAGGTTTTTTTGTTGTTATTTCACAAGACTTAGGCGTCATTAGCAAGGCCTTCCCAAGTTGCCCTTGAGAAGTGGTGATGGACTGCCTTCTTGAACCATCACAGTCCATTGGGTGAATTTAGATTTTAAAAAGTGGAGTCTGATTTCTGGGCTGTATATTCTCTAACAATGTAAGTCTGTTTAGCAGCAAGCAACAAAGAGTTCTAGCATTGTTATAAGACTCTGGGGGAACTGTCTTGATCTTAAAAGATCCCATGGTTGTATTTAATGTGGAGAAAGTGAGGACTGCAGATGCTGGAGATCAGAGCTGAAAATGTGTTGCTGGAAAATCGCAGCAGGTCAGGCAGCATCAAATGAGCAGGAGAATCAATGTTTTGGGCATGAGCCCTTCTTCAGGATCTTTTACGTGAACTGAACATATGGACTTTATTTAATGTTTCATCCAAAATATAACGTGACTGAGCAATATTTCTTCAATAGTGTACAGATGTCAGCCTAGATTATATAGTCAAATCATTGGAATGGTCCTGAATTAAATCTCTGTCTGAGCCAAAACTGATAGCATACTAGGATCATCTCAAAAACCGTAAATTAATGTCACCACGTTTCTTGACTAGAATGGGCCAGTGTAGCTTTGAATGCACTTAAAGCATTACTGCTCATTCGTGTAAGTTGCCATAAATTGTAATGAAGAAAAAAAACTGTTAAACTATGTTTAGACATTGAGAAAGATTAGGGGTTAAGGATCTGTGACTTCAATATTATAACACCATACATGGTACCTACCAAAAATAAGCATTGAATTTTAATTAACACCTTCTCTAAAATAATTCTTTTTACGCTTTTGTACAGAGAGAGGCAAATCAAGTGTCCAAACTGTGACAAACTCTTCTGGAGGACAACACACTTAAAGAAACATCTCAATTCACATGAAGGAAGAAGGGATTTCATCTGTGAGAAGTGTTCGAAGGCATACTTAACAAAGTATCACTTAACTAGACACTTAAAGATCTGCAAAGGTTCCAAGACATGCCTGCCCATGCAAGATCTGGAGGAAGAGGATGAGGATGTAGATAGTGAGGATGAAGAACTCTTGCAGTCTGGTAGAGGGACCTGCCAGTTGAACAATGACAATTACACCACAGAAGAGGGTGGGCAGTAGGAGTTGCAAAATATTTCGGATGTGACTGCCCTATTGAGCAAGACCACCTTCATGGATTGAGTGCAGAGCTTTCATAATCTAATGAACAACATGCAAATGGATTCCTTATAGAAGATCACAGCAGCTCCCCTGAACCAAATATTGCAGAAATGTAAATAATGGAGCACATTAAGCAAGAGTAGATGAGCACAGAGCAGTGAGGCACCATTAAAAGGAGTATCAGGGACGTGAATCAGACACGTACTGAATATGAAGCTAGGTCTTAATTCTAAATTGGTCAATTCTTACTCAGGATCAGTCCAAACATATAGATTTTATGAGGTGTATCTTTTCATTTCTATAAAATCATACAAGTATCTTGGAGATTGACCTGCAATATGATTATTAACCAGAACTAGTCTGCTGATGTGAGTTTTAAGAACATAACAATCTGTCACCCTGAGAAAGGGAGACACTCATTTACCTGAATTGCTGTTCTAGGAGAAGCATGGCTCCTTGCTGCCCACAATTAATAATATCAAGGATTGGTGAGAAGTTTGGTTAACATGCAAAATAAATCAATGCACTTGTAACCTTGCTTCAAAGTGTTAAGCATAAACTGAGTTCAAAGTGTGCATCTTAAATCTTACTCTACAGTGCTTAGTCCAGTGTGAATCAATCTAGTGGAAGAACAAGTGTGCACCTATTGTATATCAGTATTCAGCAGGTATCTTCTAATGGACCTGATTATCTAGACAAAATAGAAATTAATTTTTCATCTGAAACGGTTTTGTGAATGCATGGAGGATGCTACAATGCACATTGGAAGATAATTGACTTTTTGTAGCAAGTGAGATAATTCACATGTTTTGCGAACTGGAAATGAACAGTGAAGGCAAAGTTCAAGTAGACTGTAAAATATTTCAAACTTGTGTTGCTGCCTCACACCAATGTAGTTCTTGTGACTCTCCAATGGCATAGGAAAAAACATACGCAGGTAGGCAACAAACAAGATGTTTGTTTTTGGCCAAAAGGACAATGCTGACCTGTGTTTAGCTGTAATATATTGTACATCTTTTGGTAATATATTTTCCTTATGTTCCATTCAAAGTAATACTAAAAAGATGAATTAAAATTATGATGGTTTTATCTTAAAAGACAAAAGATATAGTCTCATTTCAAATTTAAGAAATCAATTTTTACAATATTTCACAAAAAAGCCAGATAAACCACTCTGTTTTGATACTAGTCAGAGAAATGTACAGCACGCAAGAAAACCCTTCAGTCCAACTCGTTCACGCCGACCAGATATCCCAACCCAAATCTAGTCCCACCTGCCAGCACCTGGCCCATATCCCTCCAAATCCTTCCTATTCATATACCTATCCAGATGTCTTTTAAATGTTACAATTGTACTAGCCTCCACTTCCTCTGGCAGCTCATTCCATATACATACCACCCTCTGTGTGAAAAAATTGTCCCTTGGTCACCCCTCAGCCTCTGACATTCCAGGGAAAGCAGCGCCATCCATTCAACAGCTCGCTCTAGCTCAAATCCTCCAACTCTGGCAACATCCTTGTAAATCTTTTCTGAACCCTTTCAAGTTTCACAACATCTTTCCAATCAGAAAGGAGACCAGTACTAGAAGTCTTTTATTCCGTGCACTCCTTGTTGAGCCACCTACTCAACTGAAGTCATTAACCATGTGGGGAACTGTACAAGGAATATAAATTTGAGTGTTAGTCATAGAGATGTACAGCACGGAAACAGACCCTTTAGTCCAACTCTACCAGATATCCCAACCCAAATCTAGTCCCACCTGCCAGCACTTGGCCCATATCCCTTTAAATCCTTCCTATTCATATACCCATCCAGATGCCTTTTTAAATGCTGCAATTGTTCTAGCCTCACCACTTCCTCTGGCTGCTCATTCTACACACGCATCACCCTCTATGTGAAAGAGTTGCTCCTTATATCCATTTTATAGCTTTCCACTCTCACCCTAAACCTATGCCCTCCAGTTATGGACACCCCACCCCAGGGAAAATACTTTGTCTATTTATCCTATCCATGCCCCTCATGATTTTATAAACCTCTATGAGGTCACTCCTCAGCCTGATGCTCCAGAGAAAACAGCCCCAGCCTATTCAGCCTCTCCCTATAGCTCAAATCCTCCAACCCTGGCAACTTCCTTGTCCATCTTTTCTGAACCCTTTCAAGGAGACCAGAATTGAATGCAATATTCCAACAGTGGCCTAACCAATGTCCTGTACAGCCACAACATGACCTCCCAATCCTATACTCAGTACTCTGACCAATAAAGGAAAACATACCAAACACATTCTTCACTATCCTATCTAACTGCAACTCTACTTACAAGGAACTACGAACCTGCACTCCAAGGTCTTTGTTCAGCAACACTCCAAAATGCAGCACCTCACATTTATCTAAATTAAACTTAATCTGTCATTCCTTGGCCTATTGGCCTATCTGCTCAAGATCCCATTGTAATCTAAGGTAACCTTCTTTGCTGTCCACTACAGCTCCAATTTTGGTGTCATCTGCATACTTACTATATCTCCTACGTTCACATCCAAATCATTTATATAGATGTTGAAAAGTAGTGGACTCAGCACCAATCCTTGTGACATTCCACTGGTCACAGTCTGAAAAGCAAGCCTCCACCTCCACTGTCTTCTACCTTCAAGCCAGTTCTGAATTCAAATTGCTAGTTTGGTAATATGGACATTTTTGATGTTACCATCTATTTCCCCACATTCTGTATCTTCCATGTCCTTCTCCACAGTCAACACTGATGCAAAATACTCGCTTAGTATTTCCCCCATCTCCTGTAACTCCACACATAGGCTGCTTTGCTGATCTTTGAGGGGCCCTATTCTCTCCCTCATTACCCTTTTGTCCTTTAAGGTATTATAAAAACCCTTTGGATTGTCCTTAACTCTATTTACCAAAGCTATCTCATGTCTCCTTTTTGCCCTCCTGATTTGACTATTAAGTATACTTGTACTGCCTTTATTCTCTAATGATTCTCTATATCTCTCTTGTCTGTACCTGACATATGCTGCTTTTTCTTAACCAAAATCTCAATTTCTCTAGTCATCCAGCATTCCCTACACCTACCAGCCATTCCTTCCACCCGAACAGAAATATACTATCTCTGGACTCTCATTATCTCATTGTTGAAGGGTTCCTATTTTCCAGCTGACCCTTTATCTGTGAATATCTGCCTCTAGACTTTGAAAGTTCATGCCTAATACCATCAAAATTAGCCTTCCTCCAATTTAGAACTTCAACTTTTAGATCCAGTCTATCCTTTTCTTAGTTTTAAAATACTGATAGAATTATAGTAGTTGGCTCCAAAGTGCTCCCCCACTGACACCTCAGTCACCTGCCCTGCCTTATTTCTCAACAGTTGGTCAAATTTTGCAACTTCTCTAGTAGGTATATCCACATACCGAATCAGTTTTCTTGTACACAATTAAATTCCTCTCCATGTAAACCCTTAACACTGTGGCAGTCACAGTCTACGTTTGGAAAGTTAAAATAACCTACCCTAACCACCCTATTATTCTGACAGTTAGCTGAGATCTCCTTACAAATTTGATTCTGTTTCCCACTGACTATTAAGGGGTCTATAATGCAATCCCAATAAGGAGATCATCCCATCCTTTATTTCTCAGTTCCACTCAAATAACTTGCCTGGATGCATTCCCAGGAAGATCCTAAGTATCACAGTAATACTATCCCTTATAAAAAAACACCACTCTTTTTCCCCCCACCCCCGCTCCTCTGTTGCCCGCTTTTCTATCTTTCCTCGAGCATTTGTATCGTGGAATATTAAGCTGTGAGTCCTATCCATCCCTAAGCCACATTTCTGTAATTGCTATGATATCCCAGTCCCATGTTCCTAACCATGCCCTGGGCTCATCTGCCTTCCTTGTTCGGCCCCTTGAATTGAAGTAAATGCAATTTAATTATCAGTCCTACCTTGTTCTCTTTGTCCCTGACCGTTTGACTCCTTTTCCCAACTGTACCAGTCTCGGATTGACCTCGTTCCTCTATCTCCCTGGGTCACTCCACCCTACTACATTAAATCCTGAGAAGATTTGTAGCTCAGGTTGAGGTTCTGGACTCAAGTTTACATGCTGAGTTGAAAGGTTAGTTTTCATGAAAATGAACCTTCCAGCTCAGCGAGCAAACTTGCATCCAGTTTAAATCCTCCCGAGCAGCTCTAACAAATTTCCCTGCCAGTATATTAGTCCCTTTCCAATTCAGGTGCAATCCATCCTTGTACAGGTCACGTCTACCCCACAAGCCATTCCAGTGATCCAAAAAAAAATGCAAACCCTCCTCCCAGCTCCTCAGCCATGCATTCATTTGTTTTATCCTCCCATTCCCACCCTCACTAGCTCATACCACCAGGAATAATCCAATATTACTACCCTAGAGGACCTCCTTTTAAAATTCCTACCTAACTTTCTTATATTCTCCCTTCAGAATCTCATCCTTTTCCCTTCCGATGTCATTGTTCACATTGGAACTAATGACCTCCTGTTGGTCCCTCTCCCCGTTTGAGAGCATTCTACACCCTCTGGAGGTATCCTTGATCCTGGTACCAGGGAGGCAACACGCCATTCAGACTTTTCACTGCTGGCTGCAGAAACATCTGTCTGTGTCTCTGACTAAAGAGTCCCCTATCACAATTGATTGCTTGGAACCAGACAAACCCTCCATTATGTTAGAGACTGTCTCAATACCTGAAGCCTGACTGTTCATGTTCTGTTCCATTCATAAATTCAATTCATTCTCAAGAGTCCATCACCCCATACACTTTCCAAAATAAGATACATGTTTGAAATGGAGATAGCCGCAGAAGAGTCCTGCACTACCTGTCTACCTCTCTTACCTTCCCTGGAGTTAACCAATCTACATGGCTGTATCTGCAACTTTTCTCTCTTCCTATAACTACCATCCATCACACCCCCGGCTCTTAAATTCCTTGTTGCCTCTAATTGTTGCTCCAACTGATCCATTTGATCTGATAGGTTGCACAACCCAAAAAAGACATTATCCTCTGTAACATGTAAACTCTCCCTAAACTTCCACATCAGACAAGAGCGTATTCTTCTACTAAAGGCCATCTTTGATCCTTCACAATCTCCAGATCCAGAAAACAGCACCATCTTTTGCTCTTAAAGTATGCCAGGCTAACTTAGTACTTATGGTTTATATTTAAAATTTAATTGAGACATTTCAATACAACACAATCAAAGAATGAATCCACTCACTACTGTAGACTTACAGCTAAGTTATATGTTAAAAACTATGCACTTATCTGTCCCTGTGTTGTAAGCTCTCCCACACCAGGTTCCTCCAAGATCATTTGTGAATTTCACTATTTGTTAAGTTTTTCTTGATGCACTCCAATGTCCAGGGATATATGAATTCAAACAGCAAAGGCTGTAACTGCACAGATTCACTATTGTGTCAGTTAGCAGTGTGGGTTTCTTTCTGTCTTTTTGCCTTTTGTCTGTCCTTCTTCCTTCTAAAGTGCCATTGTTTTGATTTTATTTTCCTCAAGTTCCAAAACAATGCAACAGCATATAAAACAGTAATTGCTGCTCCTGGAATTTCAGGAAATCACCACCAACACCTAAATGCCTCAAAAAAAAAAGCAGCTCTTATATCCAGAATTTCTTCCCATCCTCCATCTTGGATTACCCAGAATGCACTTGAACAAATCATTTTAACAGAGGACTTAATACAAATTGTACTGGTGTGAAAAATGGTGATTAAGGCTAATCCTATCTGTAGTCAAATCATATCTGTAGTCAACATTCTTCTTCCCCACTGCTCCAATCACTGTTTATCAGAACACTAATTCTGGCACTGTACATTGACTTGCTTGACAGTACAGAGGCACAGGGAGACAGTGAGGTCTGCAGATGCTGGAGATCAGAGTCGAGTGTGGTGCTGGAAAAGCACAGCAGGTCAGGCAGCATTCGAGGAGCAGGGAAAAAAAAAAAGATGTTTTGGGCCAGAGCCAATCAAGAATAAGACAGACAAATATTTGGAAAGAAGAAATTGCATAACAGAATTGTTCAAATAATATATTTATTTCAATTTAATTTACAATAAGTTGTTTTTTTCCCAAATGTTAGACGAACATCCCCAGAAATGCCCACCAAGGAAACACTGTGGAACAAAAGGTACAACACTATTGTTTAGCATCCAAGTATTCTTAAAATGAACAAGTATTTACAAGAAAATAATAGTTGCCTAGTGGCTCTGTGGTGAAGTGACTATTTAACATGGAATGTGCATGCAGACTAGAAAAAGATTCAGACTTTGATTCTTAGCCTGGCTATTAGCTCAGTGCTACATTTTGTTTTCTGGTGAACCTGGAAAGAAATAAAAAAAAATAAAAAAATTCAGATTGGCAGTAACTCTGCTCCACACTGGATGCAAATTTTGTGGTGGTGCTGATCAATAGTCTTCAGTCACCATCTTAACTCAAGGCATGAAGAATGGTATTTTGAGGGAGATACTGAAGAACTGCTGACTCCTACTGAACCAATGCACCAAATCAGTTACCACAAACAGGGAGGCAGCAAAACAGAATTTAAAGCAGTAGCTTAAAAGTAGAAATGACTCAACCTCCAAGGAATATATTAACACAGAAGGCTAGTCTCCAAGGTTATATTTTTATATATTAAATGTATTAAGTGATCTGGGTTTACTGCAGGAAATGTTGAGGTAATAAAAATCGACCATGATATTACTGAACCAGAGCAAGGGCCCATAGTCATGTTTTGTACATGAACGACAATCAGATTTCTGGGAAGGCAGGTTGATCAGATTGATGAAAACAATGGAGTAGGAAAAAGTACTAATGACAACAAGAGAGCACAATCGTCATGTGCTCCTGTGTGTAAGTTTCTGTGCTGGTCAATATTACGGGTAAGAGTTCTAGCACAATTTCTCAAATCAGAATGGTGTTTCCCAGTTGCTTCTGGGAATCTCTTACCAAGCTTTTGGTCATCTGCCCTAATACCACCTGATGTGGCTTGGTGTCAAATTTTTCTTATAACATTCCTGTGAAATATCTTGGGCAGTTTTATTGCATTAAAGATACTGTGCAAACAAGATATTTCCCCACCTCTACAAGTGTAGACTGTAGTTCTATGGAACTTACATTTCAACAAAGCTAGTTCAGGTTATTCCTCATCAATTGGAGGTATGCCCAGCTCCTCATCAGTCCATTTGGAGGGATCAGGATAAGGAAAATGACCCTGTTTTAAAAATATGTAGTTAATAAATAGGGCAGGAGCTAATAGCTTAAACATCAATACATCCAGAAATGTAAGGACTAATTTGTTACATGCTTAAATCGGAGAGAAATTACGAAAGATTATTAACAGGAAATCAAAACAAACTACACTGTAGGTACTGAAACAAAATGTATTTTTTTATTACAGTTAAGCCTTTCCAACATTTTTGCTGTATTGTTTTGCAGTGTATTCATTTACATTTTCTCTAGATAACAGACTCAAGTGTTTATTTTTATTTGTGTACACATTTAATTTGTTTAGTTTATATGGATACAGGCAAAGATCTTCCACTCTGGTAAGTTCGAGACCAGGATGTACCCTGAAAGATGCACATTGGGATATCTTGTAAATCCCAACATAATGATTACCTGGTAACTGCGTGCGAAGTTTAAATTTCCAATGGTCAACACCTGGAAGTTTCCAAAAATGTCCTCGATTCTTAAGTTATAGCTGGAGGCCTTGGAGTGTTGACTTATTGACCTTTATAGTTAGTCAGGAAAAGGTAAAGGAATTAAAAAGCCCCATAATCCCTGACTAACTACAAATCTGGACCCCACCCACCAAACTCTAACAAATCTGTCACCCCCTCACCACCCATACACAAACTTTCAATCCTGGACAATACCTTGTACCTTCCTTACTCCTGCCTTTTCAATCAATTGCCTACCATACTACCTCCTCCTTCATCCACTTTCCTGCCATAATACCCTTGCCACCCACGCATTATACTACTGCCTCATCCACCCAGCTGCTATCTTGTTCCTTCAGCAACCCAGTCAATAACTATTCTATCCCCATGCTCATCAATCCACCTGTCACTCTACATTTCCCCTTACCCACCTACCTTACACATTTACCCTCTCAGCAGATGTCTAAGTGGCTTTGGGACCTTTAAACATTTTATTTACTTGTATATGCCAGCTATTGCTACAAAACAGGGTGTGGTTTCTGCAACCAATCCCTCCAATGCTGCCCGTCAGGTTATTGGATTGCATGTGTTGTGATAAACCCTGCATCACAAATCCAGCCAGGAAAATCCCAGGAAGTAAGTGAACAAACCTTTGTCTAACCTGGATTGAAATCCCTATTTCCAATCAGAATTGGAAAATCCAGGTCAATGTATTGACATTATTTCCACAAAAAGTTCATATCGGCTAGTGTGTTCAGTCAGAACTCTTTCAGCAGTCACTTACTTCCTTAATAAGGCATCTTATTCCTGTATTTAAGTGGTTTTGAGCTACTTGAACCCAACTCTGATTCTTTCAGTTTTAGGCTTTAGGAGGTAGGATCAAAATGAAGTTAAGTCGAGCAAAAAGGTAATCAATTTGTGAAATTCTGCACTATAATCTACCAAGAAAATAAACACCACCAGAACTAGGAAAATCTGTTGAAGCTTATTGGACTTCAGTGTCCATTTCCTAACTGACATGGTGTATTGACTTCCTATTGCTTCTATGCATGATGGCCTACACTTGTTCCTAGTACAGCAATGCTTTGACTTTTAAATATAAGTTTTCATCATTGTTTACAAAGTTCTCAATGACTTTACTTCCTCTATTTCTGTAGATCCTCTATCCTCAAATCTATAGAGATCTCTTCACTCTTCCATTCTCGCCTCTTGTTTCTTTCAGACTTTTAACTGTATTTTTGGCAACCATATCCTCTGATCTCTACAATGTCTACCTTGCTGTCTTCAAGATAATCCGTAAAACTATCTCACTGGTCAAAGCTTTGATCATTTGTTCTTACCTCCTCACATGGCTCAGTGTAAAATACTGTTTGATACCATTGATGACAGAAGAAAAATAGCCTAAATGGAGAGAAACTATCTAAACCTTCATTGTTTTAAAGAACTCAGTCAAATCTCTTACATTTCTCTGCTCCAAGTAAACCCCAGTTTTGCTAATTAAACCAAGTAATTAACAGCCTCATTCCTAGAATCACCAAGTTCCTCACATCCTTCCTAAAGGAATTTAATACTGCAACTGGAGCTGAACTCGTGTCTTATGTACATTTAGAACAACTCCCTGTCTATGCCTCTATTTATAAATCCCAAGGCCCAACATGTTTTATTAACTGCTGTACTAATATTGAAGGTTCCAAGACAGATAATGTGCATAAACATCTGTTTTTGAAATTTAAAATCATTTAGCTGTATTGTCACTCTTAATGTATACTGCAAATATTTTGTGGTGCTTTTCCTTACACATTAATTTGACAAACACCACCTCATGTCTTTGATTTTCCTTAAATTGTTAGTAAAATTCTGCATTGCTTAGAAGTATAACCAGGAAACACAATGGAAGTTCTAGAACTAGCAAAGTACTTTCACTTCTTTTTACAGAACCATCTCTTAAAATGGTCATTTGACACGAATCCTAAAAGCAAAGCAAATCATAAATCTTCACTCATTTTTAAACTGTAAAGTGAAAACCATAAGATGCTACAATTCTGGAGATTCGAAGTACTCACAAGGACTGCATCAGGATCATGCCATAGGTGCCAGAAAATCCAGAACCACATGAAACCACTAAGAAACTCAGCCTCCAGTACTTGATTTTTGGTCAATTGTGGATACTGTCGATATTGGGGCTCAATATGTGGCCCACCACCAGCTCTGCGAAAGATTAGTTAAGATATGAATACGTCAGAAAATGTGATCAAATGCATGAGTAGTCATAATTTTAGAAATATTTTAACCTCTTTAGGGAGATGAATAAACCCTGGTAAAATTGCCAAGGATACCTCAAATTTCACTATACCACCGGAGAACCTCAATGTCAACAAATGCAAAATCTCAAAACTAATTAGAATTAGCAAGAATAAGAAGGACCATTGAATGTGCATATATTTCAGATAATAGTTGGAAAGATTTTTAGGCCGATCAATTCTGTCCTTCCTATCAAAAGAAAAATGTATAGCTATTGGACAGAATTTAAAGGGACGAGAGAGAGAGAGAAAGCATTTTCAATACAGGATTTTCACAGGTGTAGAAACTTTAAACTCAGATGTTGCACCTGACCCAGAATCTGACAACAAGGTGGGCACACTTCAATGTTACTGGAAAGAAAGGAAAGAACTCTGCTTTAAGCGGGTGACAGATCTATCAAATAACAACAGGGGTAGTGAAATGAAACTACATAATGTTTCTTTGCAAGTACCTGGATTCGTTCATTCATTTACAAAGTCGGCCTAAGCTACCAGTTCTAAAATTAAGAAAGAAAATGGTCAAAGGTTATAAGGGCCATTGGCTTCCTACTTATTGCCGAGTTACATTCTATTTCCTACAGTAGGAATGATTACACTTCAAAAATGCCTAATTGTGAAGCTCTTCGGGCAATCCTGAGACACTACATAAATGTACATTTCTTTTGCTTGCAATTTTTCAAAAGTTACTTGAAATTTATTAATTACAATATCAATTCACACTTAGGAAAGTGCAATACACCTTAATTTCTTTCAATACAGTACTAGGTATTGAGATATCCCTATACTTCCAATTCTAGTTACACTTCCAATATATACTCCACACCTCAACGTCACTGGTATAAAAAGCCAGAAGGAATTTTCAAAAGTTCCAGCTCAATGGTGAGTTATGACAGGAGCTTACACCCATGTGGCAGCTGCCACAATGTTTGGTCATGCTTCAATCATAGTCTTGACACTCTGTGCATAGAAATTCATGTCTCACAAACTTGATTGAGTTTTTTGAGGAAGTAACAAAGAGGAGTGATGAGGGCAGAGCGGTAGAGGTGATCTATACGGACTTCAGTAAGGCGTTTGACAAGGTTCCTCATGGGAGACTGATTAGCAAGGTTAGATCTCATGGAATACAAGAAGAACTAGCCATTTGGATACAGAACTGGCTCAAAAGGTAGAAGACAGAGGGTGGTGGTGGAGGGTTGTTTTTCAGACTGGAAGCCTGTGACCAGTGGAGTGCCACAAGGATCGGTGCTGGGTCCTCTACTTTTAGTAATTTTTATAAATGATTTGGATGTGAGCATAACAGGTACAGTTAGTAGGTTTGCAGATGACACCAAAATTGCAGGTGTAGTGGACAGCGAAGAGGGTAACCTCAGACTACAACAGGATCTTGATCAGTCGGGCCAATGGGCTGAGAAATGGCAGATGGAGTTTAATTTAGATAAATGTGAGGTGCTGTATTTTGAGAAAGCAAATCTTAGCAAGACTTATACACTTGATGGTAAGGTCCCAGGGAGCGTTGCTGAACAAAGAGACCTTGAAGTGCAGGTTCATAGCTCCTTGAAAGTGGTGTCACAAATAGATAGGATAGTGAAGGCGGCATTTGGTATGCTTTCCTTTATTGGTCAGAGTATTGAGTACAGGAGTTGGGAGGTCATGTTGAGGCTGTACAGGACATTGGAATATTGCGTGCAATTCGGTCTCCTTCCTATTTGAAAGATGTTGTGAAACTTGAAAGGGTTCAGAAATGATTTACAAGGATGTTGCCAGGGTGGAGGATTTGAGTTTTAGGGAGAGGCTGAACAGGCTGGGGCTGTTTTCCCTGGAGCATTGGAGGCTGAGGGGTATCCTTATAGAGGTTTACAAAACGATGAGGGACATGGATAGGGTAAATAGGCAAAGTCTTTTCTCTGGGGTCAGGGATTCCAGAACTAGAAGGCACAGGTTTAGGGTGAGAGGGGAAAGATATAAAAGAGACCTAACTTATTCACACAGAGGGTGGTATTGAATGGGCTGCCAGGGGAAGTGGTGGAGGCTGGTACAATTGCAACATTTAAGAGGCATTTGGATGGGTATATGAATAGGAAGGGTTGGGATGGATATGGGCCAGGTGCTGGCAGATGGGACTAGATTGGGTTGGGATATCTGGTCGGCATGGACGGATTGCACCGAAGGGTCTGTTTCCATGCTGTACATCTCTATGACTCTATGACACTTCGAGCTGTTCAAGCTGCACTCGGCCACAATCAGCTCTTTGCATTGGAAGAGCAACAAGTTTCAGGCAGACCAAAAAGTACCTAGAGTTGATTACTCTCCAGTTGATGTTTGTTTCATTGTGCAACAAACCATATAACAGAGTATCTGTTATAATGTTTAGACTTACTCAGAATGAACCTCAACAGATAGGTCTGCATATCTTCCTACAGCACTTTGCAAAGGCACATTTACAAGAATGTGTCTTCCCTACTGCAACCACCAAGATGATCGTATATTGTGTCACAGAGTCACATAACAGACCTTCCAGTCCAAACAGACTGAAGCAGACCCTTTAGTCCAAACCGAACATAATCCCAAGCTAAACTAGTCCCACCTGTTGGCTCCTGACCCACATCCCTCCAAACTTTCCTATTCACGTACTTATCCAAATGCATTTTAAACAATTGTAATTGTACCCACATCCACCACTTCCGCAGGACATTCGTTCAACATACAAACCACCTTCTGCGTAAAACATTTGCCCCTTGTCTTTTTTTAAAATCTCTTTTTGCCTTAAAAATTTGCCCCCTAGCCCTGAAACCTCCAGGTGCTCTGGTTTCTTCCCACAGTCCAAAGTGTGCAGGTTAGGAGAATTGGCTATGCTAAATAGTGTTAGGTGACAGGGTAAATGTAGGGGGAATGGGTCTGGGTGGGTTGTGCTTCGGCAGGTCGGTGTAGACTTGTTGGGCCGAAGGGCCCGTTTCCACACTGTAAGTAATCAATCTAAAACCATCACTGTCTACTATACCACCAATTTTGGCGCTATCCACAAACCTAACCATGCTTTCTCCATGCTCATCCAGATTATTTATGTAAATGACAAACAAAAAAAGGAACCAGAGCGAATCCCTATGGAACACTGCTGGCAACAGGCCTTCTCCAATCAAAAAAAATCAACCTTCCACCACCAACCAATCTGTCTCCTGTCGTTATGTATCCAATTGTTGCTGAGACTCAAACTGTGCAAGAAGCTGACCTTCTGAGCATTAACCAAGGTACATCTTGGAACTTGCCTGAATCTTTTGACAAGCCACTCTTCTAAACGGCTTTGATAGTCTCCCCATTCCTGAAGAAGGGCTTATGCCTGAATCGTCGATTCTCCTGCTCCTTGGATGCTGCCTGATCTGCTGCGCTTTTCCAGCAACACATTTTTAAGCTCTGATCTCCAGCATCTGCAGTCCTCACTTCCTCCTAGTCTCCCCAGGTAACCATTCAACAGAATCTCTGCTATCATTTCTTTATGCAAAGTCACAAGACTACTGCAGCCTACTGAAGTTGGGTCAGAAAGGTGTCTCCATGAGGGCAGGTCTACAGCACGGTCCAACGGGGGACAACGTCCTTCACAATACACAGGCAACTTCAGCAGATAGTGACCCTTCGCGATGGCATTCTCAGAACCTGTATTACAGTTTGAAACAGCATCAGCATCTAATTAATGAAACGGCTACTCACCTCCTGACCGAGGGCTTGCCAGGACTCCGGCCCTGCAGAAACCGGGAACCACTCCTCAGCGCCGTCCCGATTGTCCTTACCCAGAACATGGCGCCTGTTGTCTCCAGGTACAACCGCTTCCACCCTCCAACAAGCTCTACTCTCATTGGACAGCAGCTTCAAGAACAGCTTGCGGTGGGCGGGGCTTTTTCCCCAGGTGGGTAGGACCAGACCAAACACGTCTGGTGAGAGCCTCGTGGTCAGAGAGAGTGGCAGTGGATGGGCGTGACCTGGGTGGGAAGACTGAAAACGAATAGGGCGGGGCCATGCCTTACAGGGGCGGAGCTATGCCTTACAGGGGCGGAGCTGGCAGTGCAGGGGCAGATTCTGTTTGTTGGGTGCGACCGCATTGGGTGGAGCCACGCCTCATAGGGCGGGCTCGGTGGTTGATGGATGCGACCTTATGGGGTGGAGCCATGCCTAAGAGGGGCGGGTTCGATAGCTGATGTGTATGACCTCATGGGGTGTGGTTTAAATGACCGTTTGAGCTTCTCTTACAGAAAGTACTGGAAAGGCGCGAAGGTCAGATAGATCCAGTTTTTACTGTGAGCACCGACTGATTAAGAGAATGCGTTAGTCATTGAGCTTCATAGGTTCTTTCCGCACTGAAGAGACTCTGTTAGGCCCTTCCACCGACACACTCATTCGTTTGGCCGAACTGGTCCTCACCCTTAACAATTCCTCCTTTGAATCCTCCCACTTCCTCCAGACCAAAGGGGTAGCCATGGGCACACGTATGGGCCCCAGCTATGCCTGTCTCTTTGTTGGCTACATAGAACAGTTGATCTTCCGTAATTACACCGGCACCACTCCCCACCTCTTCCTCCACTACATTGATGACTGCACTGGCGCCACCTCGTGCTCCCGCGAGGAGGTTGAGCAATTCATCACCTTCACCAACACATTCCACCCTGACCTTAAATTTACCTGGACCATCTCTGACACCTCGCTCCCCTTCCTGGACCTCTCCATCTCCATTAATGACGACCGACTTGACACTGACATTTTTCACAAACCCACCGACTCCCATAGCTACCTGGATTACACCTCTTCCCACCCTACCTCCTGCAAAAATGCCATCCCGTATTCCCAATTACTCCCCCCTCCGCCGTATCTGCTCCCAGGAGGACCAGTTCCACCATAGGACACACCAGATGGCCTCCTTCTTTAGAGACCGCAATTTCCCTTCCCACTGGTTAAAGATGCCCTCCAACGTATCTCGTCCACATCCCGCACCTCCACCCTCATACCCTACCCCCCAACCGTAACAAGGACAGAATGCCCCTGGTGCTTACCAACCACCCTACCTACTTTCACAAGCCAAATCATCTACCGACATTTCCGCCACCTCCAAACGGACCCCACCACCAGGGATATATTTCCCTCCCCACCCCTTTCCACCTTCCCTCCGTGACTACCTAGTCAGGTCCACGCCCCCCTACCATCTTGGCACCTTCCCCTGCCACCGCAGGAATTGCAAAACCTGTGCCCACACCTCCTCCCTCACCTCTATCCAAGGCCCTAAAGGAGCCTTCCATATCCGTCAACGTTTTACCTGCACATCCACCAATATCATTTATTGTATCCTTTGCTCCCGATGCGGTCTCCTCTACATTGGGGAGACTGGGTGCCTCCTAGCAGAGCGCTTTAGGGAACATCTCCGGGACACCCACGCCAATCAACCACACCGCCCTGTGGCCCAACATTTCAACTCCCCCTCCCCCTCCCCTCCGAGGACATGGAGGTCCTGAGCCTCCTTCACCACCAGACGTCTGGAGGAAGAACATCTCATCTTCCACCTTGGAACACTTCAACCCCAGGGCATCAATGTGGACTTCAACAATTTCCTCATTTCCCCTTCCCCCACCTCACCCCAGTTCCAAACTTCCAGCTCAGCACTGTCCCCATGACTTGTCCTACCTGCCTATCTAATTTTCCACCTATCCACTCCACCCTCTCCCCCCTAACCTATCACCTTCATCCCCTCCCCCACTCACCTATTGTACTCTATACTACTTTCTCCCCACCCTCCTCTCACTCCACCCTCCTCTCACTCCACCCTCCTCTCACTCCACCCTTCAGGCTCTCTGCCCGTATTCCTGATGAAGGGCTTTTGCCGGAAACATCGATTTTACTGCTCCTCGGATGCTGCCTGAACTGCTGTGCTTTTCCAGCGCCACTCTAATCTAGGCTCTGATTTCCAGCATCTGCAGTCATTGTTTTTACCACCGAGTCAGCGCCAACCCTTCGAGATTAACTCCACTTTATCTTACAGATGATGCCGGACTTGCTCAACTTTTCTCTTGTTTCACCTGCTGTATCCCAGGCCTAGTGGGGCGGGGTCACGATTAGTGTGATGCTGGAAAAGCACAACAGGTCAGGCAGGAACAGGAATCGACATTTCAGGCAAAAGCCCTTCATCAGGAATGAGGCTGGGAGCCTCCAGGGTGGAGAGATAAATGAGAGGGGGGTGGGGCTGGGGGAAAGGTAGCTAAGAGTGCGATAGGTGGATGGAGGTGGGGATGAATGTGATTGGTCAGAGGGGAGGGTGAAGTGGATCGGTGGAAAGGAAGATTGACAGGTGGGACAGGTCATGAGGGCTGTGCTGAGCTGGAAGTGGGGTAAGATGGGGGGAGGGGAAATGAGGAAACTGGTGAAGCCTACATTGATGTCCTGGGGTTGAAGTGTTCCGAGGCGGAAGATGAGGCGTACTTCCTCCAGGCGTTGGGTGGTGAGGGAGCGGCAGTGGAGGAAGCCCAGGATGTCCTTGGCAGAGTGGGAGGGGGAGTTGAAATGTTCGGCCATGGGGCGGTGGGGTTGATTGGTGCGCGTGTCCCGGAGGTGTATATGGAGGTACACATCGCATCATCCGCCGACATTTCTGCCACCTGCATCCGGACCCCACCACCAGGGATATATTTCCCTCCCCACCCCTATCTGCTTTCCTTAAAGACTGTTGTCTCAACGAGTACCTGTTCAGGTCCACCATCCCCAACAGCCCACCCTCCCCTCCCGGGACCTTCCCCTGCTACCACAGGAATTGCAAACCCTGTGCCCACATCTTCCCACCCCTCCTCACCTCTGACCAAGGCCCCAAAGGAGACTTCTACATCCAACAAAGCTTCAACTGCACTTCCACACATGTCACTTACTGTATCTGTTGCTCCCAATGTGGTCTCCTCTACATTGGGGAGACGAGCTGCCTACTCACAGAGCACTTCAGAGAACACCTCCAGGACACCCGCACCAATCAATCCCACCGCCCCATGGCCGAACATTTCATCTTCCCCTCCCACTCCACCGAGGGCATGCAGGTCCTGGGCTACCTCCATTGCCACTCCCTTACCAGCCGATGCCTGGTGGAAGAACTCCTTTCACCTCGTGACCCTTCAACCCCATGGCCTCAATGTGGACTTCACCAGTTTTCTCATTCCCCCCCCCCCCCCCCCCCCATCCCAGTTCCAACCTTCCAGCTCAGAATTGTCCTCATGACCTGTCCCACCTGTCAATCTTCCTTCCCACCTCTCCACTCCATCCTCCTCTCTGACCTATCACCTTTACCCCACTTCCATCCACCTATTGCACTTTCAGCTACCTTCTCCCCAGCCCCACCGCCCCATCCTATTTATGTCTTCACCCCTAAGGCTCCCAGCCTCATTCCTGATGAAGAGCTTTTGTCCGAAATGCCGATTTTCCTGCTCCTTGGATGCTGCCTGACCTGCTGTGCTTTTCCAGCACCACTCTAATCTTTACTCTAGTCTGCAGTACCCACTTTCGCCTGCAAGGAGAGGGTGATTTCCTGGGACTTGGTCTGAGTCTGAGTTTGCATCAACAGCTTTTCGATCCAGTGCAAGGTGATGCTGACCTTGGCTGCAATGACCTGCTGCTCGTGGTTCAGCAACATGAATGTTAGCTGCACTCTAAATTTCAATGCATTGAAATTTATTCTCCTTTATAGTGCTTTTTTATGTGGATCACTTGCTGGGTCACTTCAGTTGCTGTTTTTAGTTTATGAACTATTCACTCTATTTCGAACTCCATTCCCTCCTTTTGTTTTGCTTGCTGCCTATGAAATAACCTGTTCCCTTTTGAGGAATAAAACTACAGTAAATGTGATGGATTTCAGTGAGAATGACTCCTAGACTGCTTTGTACTGGGGCTAGGGTGATTCCTAATACAAAAGAAGACGGTTTTGGCTGATGGAAGTCAACCATTACAATCCCCAAACTCATTTCTGCAGGTGATTCCCAGAGTAGTGCACACTATCTTCACTGCTTCATCAATGGCCTTCCCTCCATCAGGAGGTCAAAATTAGAGATGTTAGCTGATGATCACACAACGTTCACTATTTAGAACTCTCCAGAAGCTGAAGCATATGCAGCAAGACCCGAGCAATCCCAAACCAGAAAATATAAAACCTGCTGGCACATCCCCCACCCTTCCCCAACCTCCTCACCTCCATCCAGGGCCCCAAACAGTCTTTCCAGGTGAGACAGTGGTTCACCTGCCTCTCCTCCAACCTTGTTTCCTATATCCAGTGCTCCTGATGTGATCTTCTCTACACTGGGGAGACCAAATGTAAACTAAGTGAATGTTTCGCCGAGCATCTCAGCTGGGCCTGGAGGGGCTGACATGACCTACCATTCACTATCCGTTTTAATTCCACTTCCCACTCCCTTTCCGACATGACCATCCTTGGCCTCCTCCATTACTACAACGAATCAGACCACAGATTAGAAGAACAACACCTCATCTTCTGCTGGACAGCGTACAGCCCAGAGGACTCAACATTAAGTTCTCTAATTTTAAATAACCTCCCTTCCCATCACCCGACTCTCTTCCCAGCCCCTCCCCTCCCTTCCATTCCTCTCTTTGACCCATCCTTCTAGCCACCAACCAGATTCATTCCTCCCATCGACCAACCAGGTCATACCCTGTAGCAATGTTCACCTATCCCCACCTCACCACCCTGCCACCCCTCCCTTTTATCTTACACCACACCCAGACCTGAAGAAGGGTTACATCCAAAATGTTGACTTCTCCACCTTGGATTCCAGCATCTGCAGTTTTTTGTCTCTAATTAAGTTATTACATTAAATGGCAGAGCAGGCTTGAAGGGTTGAATGGCCTACAACTGTTCCTACCTTTTTTATACATTTGTATCTCTGAACAGGTTGATTAATAAATATTTTTATATTTAGAATCTTGTGTCTTTGTACGGAGTTGTATCTTAGTAGCATACAGTGAAACAAAAGCTTGGTATTACCTGGATTAAACCACTAGATGCATTAACATTTCAGTTGATTCATTCTGTTACTAAAGCTTGTTTGCTTTAAAAATCACTTTTTATGATTGTAGCTAGCTGTGGTAGTAGCCTGAATGTTTAGTTGGAGTATCATAAAACATGGATAGTCAGAGTAATTTAAAACTATCTCTGCGTTGAAAGATTAGTATACACCAATTGTATGTGATCTCCTAGGTAACAACAGAAACAAACTCATAAGAAGGAGGCTTCAGAATAGAAACCGAGAGAGACAGGAGGGCATCGATATAGTGAGTTATTGAGTTAAGTCTCTCGTGACAAAAATAGAATGTAGGAAGACAGTGAAATGGAGTTACCAAAAAAAAACAGAAGAGTAAAAACAAATGAGGAATTCACAAACAGACATGTTTCCAGGCTGGTAGTTTGAAACTGAGATGTACACAAAGAAATAAGCAGTCGTATAGAAGACACATACTGGAAAGTTACAAGCATAGAGACATTGTACAGTCACAGGAGGAATGTACATGTATGTCAAAAAGAATACTACAGACAAAAGGTGAGGCACACGTAATCAGAATTAAAGCTGGAGACTAAGAGACAGAGAAAGAGATAAATATCAGAGAAAATGACAAGCTGAGAGAATATTTTTGCAAATTGAGATCCAACCTGAAAGGATCAAAGAATACCCTACAGCTTCAAGCAAAATACTGGACGGAATAAGTGTGTACAAGACAAGAAGCAATCCAGACATTAAAAGGAAAAGGATTATTTCATCCTGCTGTGAGTCCCTTTTCACTGTAGAATAGCGTATTTGAAAATTGTTCAATGTTTGTAATAGGAGCATTTTGTGTGTATGTGAACAAGTTTTCTGTATTCAGTTTTGGGGATGTTATGAAAAAGTGTTTCTTTGTTATATTATTCCTTCACTTTTTCTCAGTTTGTGGTTGCAACAATAGAAGACCACTGATACTAGTAATGCCAATATTTATTCAAGTATCTGGTGGTAATTGCAATGGAGATAAATCCTTGATGTATCTTTGTGGGCTAGGTGCACATTGATTTCCTGGCGGAGACCATGTAAAAATGTAATATCTAAAAATCTTGAACTCAAGGCTACTTGTTCAGAGTTCAGGTATTTAGGATCTTCTTAGATAACCATTTCTGACAATGTCACTGCATTGATATACCTCCACCCTCATGATTATTGATTTTCTTCTCTCCTTGGATGGCTCTCGCTTGATGTCACAGGTAATTTCTGGAGCCTGCTCAAATTACCAATCTTAACTATGGCTGGCATCATACATTGTTAGTACTTGCTGGTGGATTATACTGTGATAATTGATGGAAGAGAGGAAGTCAAGATTATTTCTCTAAAACGCAACAAAGCCCATATTTACATCATTAGTTGTACTGGAAACAAGTTTCTTTATTAGTATGCTTATCTCAAGCACATGCCTTTTTGAATTCTTTGTAGCTACTCTCACCTCTTGTTGCCTCGTTAACAGGCAAAAAGGTGACAAGATCCTTATGTCCTTAAAAAACACAATCAGTTGGGCTCTGTCAATGGACTCATTGAACTGCAGCAAAAAGTGTTCACAGTCCTTCAAATTCTGCAGTAGTTGCTGAAAGATGTCTGTGGACGATGTTCTACACATCATGCTACTGAATTGCCATTATTTCTTCTTTATTCTCAAAGACTTTGAATGTAGAGTTCATGGCCACAATCATTTTTTAAAATTACTTCACCATCTGTGAAAATGGCAAATGTGAAGTGATGCTTCAATGTAGGTCTTATCTTTTGTTGCAGGTTTGTAAACAAATGACTTCAGCTTTCAAATACAGCCTTCAACTCCTCAACTTTCTTGTTTAAAGCATGCTGTTCAGGGGAAACCTAACCTTGAATTCACTGCAATGTTATGTGGTTTCATTCCAAATACCCACTTCTACTTATCAATATACTCTGGTAGCAGAGAAGGCAAATGTTCTTTTGTTTTAAAGTTATGAACAGAAATTTATATTCATGGAAGCTGTATACTTTTTTGGTTTCTTTTTAAATGGCCTGGATTCCCCAGTCATTATTATTGCTTTCCCTTGTAGTTTGTAACATCACTCAGCTACTGCTCATACTGCAGGGAAGCCTCTGGATCCACATCTCTAGAACATTCAGAATTTTGCTGCTTTCAACTGTGATGCACCAGAGGTCACTTCTGTGATTGCAATTTGCTTCAGAGCTCTGGATTGATTTGCATTACTTGGATATTGGATATGGGTTGCAGCAGTGTTCCCCATAATTTGTTTTTTATCCAGCACAGACTTTTTTTGATGATCAGGTGAAGAACAGAAAGCTGCAGGTCTAAGAAACAGTGGAGCAGGACTAGCTGAGCTGCTCTTGCAGGGACCTTGCATGGATATGATGGGCTGAATGGTCACCTATGTTTCTAGTACTGTAATACATTGTCTTCACTTCCAAGTATATTTCTGATTCATTAGTTTGTGTTTCCAACACAAAACATACATTATCATGCAATGATAGTCCATCTGGACCAAGTAGAAACATGATGATAAAGTCTGTTAAAGCCTGTGCTTTTCTCTAGCTGCACAGCTCCCAAAAGTAGAAGTCATGCAGGGGCATGATGGTTGATGTATGCACATTGAGGGAATATGGGCAGATGATGAAGTCAACTGTCAGACATGCCTAGTGAAGGAACACTGGCAGGCAGTGAGATTGACTATTAGAGACTGCGATCAACTAGTCAATTGCAATCTACAAGTTGGAGACAATGATGGTAGAGTGCACTTAACTTTCCCTTTTTAGTATTATTCTGCATTCCAAGCATAGTTGATATTTGCCTTCATTTCGCCTGCCTTCTAGTTTCATTTACCATTTTTATGATTTTCTATGACCATTCTTTAGGTTCCATCTCTGAGAAGCTAGTTTAAACCCTCCCAATCAGCACTGGTGAATTTTCCTGCATGAGAGGGTTGGTGTGAACTTGATGGGCTAAATGGCCTGCTTTTACACTAGGGATTTTATGAATATCAGCCCCAGTCATATTAAAGTGTGATACATCCAACTTGAACAGGTCCCATCTGCCCCAGAATTAGTCCCAATTCCTCAGAAATCTGCTATTCTCCTTCCTCGACCAATTTTTTTTCCATATTTTTCAATTGATAAATCCTCCTATTCCTATGCTCACTATCACATGGCACTGAGAGTAATCCTGAGATGACTGCTCTAGACATTTTACTTTTTAATTTACTTCCTAATTCCCTAAAATCTGCTTTCAGACACTCGATTTTTTCTTCTCTAAGATCAAAAATCAAGCAACATTAAGTTAGAGTCAAACAGGTTTATTTGAAATCACAAGCTTTCAGAGCGCTACTCTTCCATCAGGCATGCAAGGAGTGGTGCTCTGAAAGCCTGAAACATTGACTTAGCTACTACGAGGGCAGTGCCCGAAGCAAGGACTTCTGGCTGTGGGTCCTCACAGAGATCTTGCAAAAGCCCTGTCTTTGTAGACCCCCTTGTTCAGAAGATTAACTCTATTTATGTAATTTCTTCTTTATTCATTTGTAGTTTGGGGGCTAGGTGCTGACACAGACTGGGGTAGAAGGACTATAATTCTGAACTTTGTATTCCTTTATTTTCCTACTTTATCCCTAAATTTTGTATTATTCTAATACATTCTGAAGAATCAGTATCTAGGAACCTTTGTACCTAAGATGCCAACTTGTAAACTTTTCACTGTACTTGTATGTGTACATGTGACAATAAAGTTAGTTCTAATTCTCAATTTAAGTGTTCCATACATGGTTCTCTGCCTTGTGGATGCACATTGTGTCTCCAACGAGTTCTGAAACCCAGAGGTCAAGCTTACACAGCCACTTATACTACTTGCAGATATATTTGTCTAGGGCACATGGTACATCCATGACTTCCCACATACTGCAGGCTGTATTCCACTTGACTGAGCTAATCGGCTATACTGTAACTTTAAAAACTCTTTATTACAATTAGAATAAGTAGTGAGTAACCGGTAAGTTATTCTAATCAGTTTCTTTTCCTATACCAAAGTAAAAGCCAATTGCTGGAGGCTGAAAAAGAAAGAAAACAAAACATTTCCTTTCCCTCCTGTTTGAACTTCTTTATTGAACAATTCCCACTTTACACTCTACAGAAATGCAGTACAAAGAAAACCTTTCCTTTTTTTTAGTCTCTCAAACAACTGCATTCAAACTCCTGAAAAAGTCTGTTTTAACCAGGCAATTTGTTAGCTAGCTGGAACCGCATTCAGAGACCTTTATATTACTATTGTAAGGCTAGAATAAAACGTAACATCTCTTAATTTAAATAGTATCTTTAGTTAATTGTTAACTTTACACAGAAATTAATGCTCACCAGTTCTCAGTGCAGATCAAAACAATAATAAAGATCTTTTTAAAATAATATTTTTCATTGTTAATATCAGCTAATATGGGAGACAGGAATGGAGTTTTGGTAGTCAACATAATTTGGCATAATTTGGAAATGACATGAAGAGATAAATAAGCGATAAACTGGAGATAAATTCAAATTCAGAGTAAGATGGGGAACCTTTGACCTAGAAAGTTTGGTGGGTTAAAGGAAAGAATAGAATTAATAGAGGCAGTGAATTGGTCTTCAGCTTATTGCTAATAAAATGCATGATCTCTGGAAACTATTGTTGAAGGTGAGGGTGGACATGACAGGATTGTGAGCTTTTTTTGTAAATATTTTTATTGAGAAAAAAGATTTTAAATTTTTTACAAAGTTACAAAATCACTACAAAATAGTATAACAACTTTATAATGACAATAACAAATAAAACTACTACTCTACTCCACAAACCACTGATGAGAGAAAATTTAAAAAACCTACAAAAACTACAATTCAATAAATAACTAAAAGAAAAAAAATTAAATTAAACCAAGGTAAATTAAGTTATATTCAGTTAAGTTACTGCAGTTAGCGCAATCCCACTGAAGCTCCCCACCACTGTGAGCATCAGTAAGCAAACCTGTATTTGTTCAGGATTCTTCCTCCCAGGGGCCCCCGGACTGCCAGACAGAGCCCTCATGACTACACAAAGACCTGCCCGAATATAGTCAACAAGTCTGCATCCAAATAATTCAGTTGTGTTTTCTGGTGCACCATTCTCATAAGGAAGTCTGGGGAATGTGCTCCATAACTAACCTATGCCAACCCGAAAGTTCTGGGGGATTCTTCGACACCCAGCTCATTAGAATGTTCTTCCTCGCACAGAATGAAAGAATATTAAATAGTTTCTGCCCATGCACATTCAAAGAGGGGAGATTTAGCAAACCCGAGAGGCGGGACACTGGATCCAATTTAATCTCAGTTCCCCAAGACATCTTCCAAAACACTCGCTATGGCACCCTAATACCTATGAAGCTTGTGGCATGACCACAAACAATGAGTAAGAGTGCCAACATCTGTTTTACATTTGGGACACGTTGGGGATGCTACTGTCTTAAATTTCTCAAGCCGCTCCGGTGCCAAATGAGCCCTGTGGCATACCTTCAGTTGCATAGCCTGCAACCTATTACAAATTGAAATCTTCCTTACATTTTCCCAAATATCCTCCCACACCTCTGACAAGATTTCTACCCCCAATTTCCGAATCCAGATTCCGCATAGAGTCCTTTGAAACATTACTTCCTAACAAGTGATAGAGGATGCTGACCGAGAGTGTGCGGGAGACAGGAGCACTCTCCTCTCCATATCTGACTTATAGGGACTAACCATCAATATAGTCTTTTTCTGTAGAATGTCCCTAACCTGAAAGTAACGAAAGAGGTCCCTCCTAGATAGCTCATATTTCTGACTCAGCTATTCGAAAGGCATCATGACCTCCCCATTGAATAAATCTCCTTAACAGGAGATGCCTCTAAACTCCCAAAGTTTAAAGCCAGAGTCCAATAACCCAGCCAGAATCCTGACATTCCTACTATGGGAGTGAAAGGGGAAGCTTTTTGTAAGCACTCTCCAAGCTTTAACCATGTTAAGGACAATCGGATTCTTGCAATGGTCCATAACAGTCCTCATCTTGTCCATAGACAACAAATTGATGAGGGGGATTTTGCCTGGGAGACCTCGATATCCCGCCAAGTTGGTCACGAGTCCTGGCAGGCCCAGTCAGCCACATAGGATAGTAAGGAACTCAATTAATATTTCTTAAAGTCCGGAAAATCCAAACCTCCCATCCCCTGTGGGAGCTGCAATTTGTCCAGCTTAATAAGAGGCCGCCTATGACACCAGATGAAAGATCTAAGCCAACTCTAAAGCTTCTGTAGTGCTTGCTTTGGCAGCGTCAAGGGGAGCATTCACATGGGATATAATAAGCGAGGAAGAACATTCATTTTAACTAGAGCTATTCTACCCAACCAAGATATTGGAAGATCCCCCAACGCTGAAAGTCCTGCCTTATTTTCTCTAGTAACTGCACAAAATTACCTTTATATAATTGATTGAAGGCCGGGGTGATAAAAATTCCTAAATACTGGAAATCTCCCTGTGACCATCTGAAAGGGAAACGGGTTCCATTCCCAAAATCAGATATTTTCGTAAGGCCCCCCCACAGGCATGGCTTCCGACTTCATAAAGTAAATTTTATACCCGGAGAACAAACCAATTTGATTAATCACTTGTATTAAATGGGACACAGATGTCATCGGATCAGTTAAAAAGAGAAGAACATCATCCGCATTGAGGATGATCTTATGTCTGCCTGACCCTATCTCCAGGGCAATTATGTTGGGATCCCTCCAGATGGCCTCCGCCAGCAGCTCAATTACTAATGGTAAATAATAGTGGCGAGAGAGGGCACCCTTGTCAGCAGCCTCTGCCAACCCTAAAAGTATCTGACCTTATACCATTTGTGAGAACTGTTGCATTTGGATCACTATATAACACTGCCACCCACCTGGCAAAAACCCCTTCAAGACCAAACTGCTCCAGTACATAAGAGGTACGGCCACTCCACCCGGTCAAACACTTTCTCTGCACCCAGGGAGACTACCATGCCCAGAATCGAACATTGCTGGCATACCTGGACCATGTTTAATACTTAACTAATGTTGTTGGTAGACCTATGTCCCCTGATAAAACCTGTCTGGTTCTCCTTTACAATGATGGGCAAACCCGCTCCAACCTTAACGCTAGCATTTTTGACAGAATTTTAAAATCCAAGTTCAGTAATGTTATGGGCCTGTATGAAGTGCAATCCTCTGGAGCTTTCCCTTTCTTAAGAATAAGAAAAATATTTGCTTCTCGCAGAGAGGATGGGATGCAGTCCTGACTTTATGAGTAGTTGTACATATCCAAGAGTGATCTGGCGAGCATGTCTATAAACTCCTTATAAAAGTCACTTTGAAAACCGTCTGGGCCGGGCGCTTTACCACTCTGGAACTGCCTCACCGCCTCCAATATTTCCTGGATTATCAACGGGGCATTCAGAAAGGATGCCTGCTCTGAAGTTATGCCTGGGAGGTCCAGGATCTTAAAAAAGGACTCCATCTTCAAAAATCTGTTCTCACAGCCCTCTGACCGGTACAGCTCTGAGCTTCCTAAATGCTGCATTAATCTTTTTGGCATCGCAAGTAAGATTACCACTTTCTCTGATGGATGTGACAGATTGGAGGGGGCATTCTTCTTTCTGGCCAGGTACACTAGATACCTATCTGGTTTATCACCATACTCAAATAACCTCTGTACTCACAAAGGAGATTTCCCATCTTGCTGTCTGGGTGATCGCAGCATTCAAAGTAGCCCTAAGGACTGTAATCCACTCCAATTTGGTTACAGACAGACTATCAAAGTAAGCTAACTCAACTGCCTTCAGGCGAGCCTTGAGCAAACATTGCTGTTCTCCCCTCTGCTGCTTCTGGGTCACTGAGTAAGAAATAATCAAACTCTTGCATAGGCCTTTGCAGTCTCCCAGAGCACCAATGGATTACTGGCCGTACCCAAATTAATATCCTAAAAGTTTTTAAATTCCTGTGAAAAATACTCTATAAACTTGCTATCTTTCAAGAGGAAAGGGTCCATGCGCCAGTGCTGGGAGCCTATCCTGTTACCACCAAACTTGACCTCCAAGTACACTGCCGCATGATCGGAAATGGCTACGTTCCCTATTCTGCAAGACAGCACCGAATTCAGTCAATTCTGGTATAACACTTAAGTGGATTAGAGAAAAAGGTGAAATCCCTTCCTTCGGGGTGAAGACATCTCCACACATCCACCAATCCAGCTCCCTGTTCAGGTCCACCAACTGCCTGGATTGTGGGCACATACCTGCAAGACCCCTAGGCATCCTGCCCACTTCAGGGTCAATAAGATGATTAAAGTCTCCCCTATAATTGTATGACGCGTCCCAAAAGCCATCAACCTGGAAAGCATATCTGTTAAAAATTTGAGGGGATGTGTCGGGGGCAATATTCATTCAAAATCCCATATTCCTCTCCATGTATTAAAGCTTTAAAGATTATAAACCATCCATATTCATCCTTAATTTGGTCTAACATTTGAAATGGGAGATTATTCCAGATGAGTATAGCAACCCCTCGACATTTCGAATTAAAGAATGAGAAAAGCACCTGTCCAAACCCTCCCTGTTGCAATTTCAAGCGCTCCTTATCGGTTAAATGTGTTTCTTGCAGCAAGGCTACATCGACTCTCTCTTTTCTAAGACTTGAAATTATCTTTTTTCTCTTAATTCGTGAATGACTCCCCTTAACATTCCATTTAAACGAATGGCTAGCCATAATCATCCAAAATGGGTGGGTGGCATGGTGGCTCAGTGGTTAGCATTGCAGCTTCACAGTGCCAGGGACCTGGTTTCGCATTCGTACCTTGGGTGACTGTCTGTGTGGAGTTTGCACATTCTCCCCGTGTCTGCCTGGGTTTCCTCCAGGTGCTCTGGTTTCCTCCCACAATCCAAAGATGTGCAGCTCAGGTGAATTAGCCATGCTAAATTGCCCATAGTATTAGGTCCATTAGTCAGGGGAAGATGGGTTTGGGAGGCTTGCTCTACGGAAGGTCAGTGTGGACTTGTTGGGCCAAATGGCCTGTTTCCACTGTAAGGAATCTAAAAAAAAAAGGCTGTGACCCCCGGGAGGAAAAAACCCACTCATAGTGTGCCAAGTGAAAACAATAAACAGTTCATATAAATTTTTAAACTACCAAATCAAAACTTCTAACAGCTACTTCTACAACATACCAACAGAAAACACAAATAAAAGGAGACTTTCCCCCTTGCCCACAGGGGGTGCTCATACTACCCACGAATCCCTCCATGGTTCCTTCTAGCTGAAGCCATGTCCCACCCCAGACAACACAAAGTAAGAAAAAATACACACATCTTACAACAAGAAAGTTAAAAGTAGACACTCAACCCATCCCATCCATACTGTAATCCTAGGCACTCCTCGTAGAACAGAAATACATAGCCTCTCTAACCCCAACCGCCCCACCCACATCCCATGCCAGAAGGGAAAAACAAAAGGAAATGATAAGAAAAAAAGAACAAAGGATTATGGGAGGGTGGAGAGAAGGGAAAAGAGAGAGAAAAAGAAAAAAGAAACAATTATGACCCCACACATATTTTAAAAAAGCTCCTTGACAACAAGGAAAACCAGGCAAATTACAAGGAAAAACAAAATAAACATTATTGTCCATATTATTCAAGCCTGCAAGTCTATTTTAAAGCATCCAGAAAGTCCTTTACTTTTTCCAGTGAGTCAAAATTGAACACGGACCCTCCATGGCTGAAACGTAATATTGCTGGATATCTTACAGAATATTGGATATTCAAGTCCCCCAGTCGCCTTTTTACCTCATCAAAGGCCTTCATCTTATGAATCACAGCCACAGAAAAGTCTTGGAAAACCATAATTCATGATCCTTTGTATATCAGAGCCTGTGGATCTTTCCCCAGTGCTCTAGAGGCTTCCAGCATCATTTGCTTATTTCTGTAGTTCTAGAATCGCGTTAGGACCAGGCAGGGGCGCTGGTCCAATCCAGGCCTGCGCACTGCAAATGGGTGGGCCCCCTCGACCTGTACCCAGCCTACCTCAACTTCCAGCTTCAGAAACTGCAGGGGACATTGCTCCAAGAAGCTGACGAGCTGGCCTTCCTCCTCCTGAATTGGAAGCCCCACCAGACGGATGTTCTTCCAACAACCTCGATTTTCGATGTCATCAACCTGCCCCTCCGATGCCCATGCCTGCTGTTCCAGGGCCTGGACCTGATCTACCGAGGAATCTGCTGCAGTTTTGGAGGCCACGGACCATTGCTCCACCTCCCCAACACGCTGCCTGAGATGCTGGATCTCCTGGTCATGTTTCTGCAGCATGACAGAGATCGGTTCAAGCCTGGCCTGGGTCTCCTCCATCGCTGAATGGATCTTCTCTCAGAGTTTCACAGAGTTCGAGGCCAGGCTCTGCTCCGGTCCCCTGGGGCGATTGCAGAGGCTGATGCTGCGGCCATGGGTGTGTCTGTTGTTGCTGGGGAGGGGGAGGGTGCCCTGCTTGCTGCAATCCCTGCGGTCCCTTCCCTTTGGTAATTTTCCTAACTATTTTAAACTGATACTGAAAAATTCTAGGAGTCAAAAATAACTATTTCTACCACTTTGGGTAATAAAGGGAAGGTGAGTGCACCACTTTGTCTGGGTTCTGGTGCAGAGCTCAGCAGAGCAGACCTACTGGGTCACCACCATCTTGAATCCACAGGATTGTAAAATTTAAAAATGCAGCCTACACGAACAAAAAGCAATCAACTATAAAGTGCCACACATGGAGAGCCAGCTGGAATCTTCTCTGTCTTCCAGAATTTGTTGTTGTATAGAGTGTGCATGTGTAATGAAAGAACAACCATTCAATTGCAGCTGAGTTCAAACATTAACCTCTCCACTTCATCAACAAGGAACTTAATCAATTGGCCCTAGTGGTATACCACAGAGACTAATTGGGACATTCTTCATATCATTATTGTTTTGTCTTATTGGTACTAGGTTTAATCATCATATGTAGTTTTCCTGTAACAAACCTTCAGTAATAACTTGTAAGTAACTAAAACTTAACAGAAAGTTTGATTGTTGATCAGCTTTAACTAGGATCATTACGAACTAAAATGTGGACTAAGCAAGCTATATTCATTCAGTTTACTGACCAGGCTAGTGTGACAGGGCTGGTAGCCACGGCATAGGTGCTATTTCTCAGATGGTATTTTAAAATTGAGGCCATCACTGCTTGCTTGGGTGGGTATAACAGATCCTGTGGTGTTATTTCAAAGACATGCAGGAGGTTTATCTTCAATAAGCATCACATAAAACAACCTCCTGTAGTGATCTGTAAAAATAAATATTTTGGGCACAATTTATATTGGGTATGATGTTTGGAGACAGCATGATGTAATATTGGGGAAACATTGGATTGTTATTTGATGGCATAATTTGCAGATGGCGCAATTAGTATTAATACCAAAATATCAGAAGTAGGAAAATGCTGTTGGGTCTAATAGTTTGGATATAGTGTTACATTAAATACAATACTTCAAAAGTAACATTGTTATTGTGCGGGATTTTCCATCGTGCATTGTGAAAGGGACTGTGCTGCACAGAATTGTGGAATGTCAGTTTTAAACACCTTATTGGACCTGAGGAAGAGAAACTGGAGGCTCAATATGGTGCATAATTAATTACATTGTTTTCATTTCAGGGGCTCATTATGGCAGTCTTTTTTCCTTTATGTTTCACCGGGAGCCTTCTTTTCAGGAGTATTAAAGACAAGAATGTAACCTTTGTTCTGGACATATCTGGAAGTATGCATTCCAAACTAGAAGCAGTGAAATACTACTTAATCCAGGCCCTGTTCACTCAGGCCTCTGCAATGATTAATAGCAAATTCAACATCATTGCATTCGCTGGCAAGGTAGGTTGTTCAGTAAGTTGCTTCTTTAGTTTATTAAGTCAATAAAAGACTTAAGTACAGTTAAGAATAACATTGTAGACATAAATAAATATTTATCTAAATCAATTAGTGTAATTATGTCACTAGTTCATGTTCACCCTAGCATCTTGTGATAGGAAAGGGGTGTGAGACTGTTTACACCTGCATCATTTATGAGAGGGGATACTTTTGCTACCCTCCTTTCACATGCTTGTACTTTCCTATTTCAAGCTTGATACTAACCTGTCTCATTGTTATTTAAAATTTATAATGACACCAGGGTCTTTTCCACTTTGAACCTCTCCATTTGCAATTCATCTGATTGCTTCATCTTTTCCTGTTGTACCCATTCTATTCTCACTTTCTATTATGTCACATCTATATGTTCCATAAGGTTCTGTTCTTCATCTTCAATGGATCTTGTTCTTTTACTGTGACAATTATTTTACTTAGTTTACTGTATGTTTTCAAGGAATATGCCCTTGAGAGATGAGTGGGTCCACGTACTGAGCTGTGTCTAGTTTCTGTCCTGCAAAAATGATGTCATGTGATTGGAACAGTCTTTGGTACTTAGCATTGTGTTATTGTCAGTCTGCTTCATCCTCCTCTTATCTTCTCTAATTTGTGTTGTTTTCCTTTATGTTTAATTTGATTTGGATTTGGATCCTTGGGTCCAGATTTATCAATACTCCTCTCTAAAGCCTCTTAGAATATCTTCACACAAAAGTGGCTATTCAATCCATTATGCTCTTTAAAAGGGCTATCCAATTATTCAATCTCTTCTGCTCTTTCTTAATTATATAGCAACTTTTCCTTTCAATTTATAATCTTAATTTTAAATTCACTACTCATCCAAAGAATTCCAGTTTATTCTGCACTTTTTCCTCTGGCAGTATGCCAAGAACAAAGTTTAATTGAGTTCTCTTTAAATGTTTTGCATTATTTGTACAATATATTTTCTGTAACTTTTCTTTCTAGTTTATTTGGGCCAGTTCCCACATCTTAGTAAACTTGGACTTTTCCAGTAAAGGTCTTTACCATTCTCTTTCTTTTTCAATTTTAATTATATTGTCATAACTACATCTTAGATGTTACGTGATCCTTTTGTTGCCTTCCTATATTTTCTACTATTAGAGCCAACAGTGTCTTCTTTGTCATTGAGCTAAAATCGAACCAATCTAACCAGTTGTCCTGAGCACATTTTTGTAATCATTCACCAGGTGTGGTGTCTCTGGACAAGCCAACATTTATTGTCCATTTATAATTGTCCTTGAGAAAGTAGTGGTGATCTGCCTTTTTGAATGCAATAAAGATATTTTAGAGAGCAGTTAAGAGCCATTTAGATTGCTATTGGATTTATAAATAGGCCAGAATGGGTAAAGATGTCTGATGTCCTTCATAAACTACTTCAATGTTTTGTTTTCTTATTTCCTAAACTTATTTAGTTAACTGAAATTCCATAGCTATTGTGGAAATAGAGACAAGTTGTAAGTTTAAAAAAAAATTGACTGTCTGCATGTCACTCATCCTATACCTGATCTATTTTCTCAGAAGTTCTCAAGCATTGTAATTAATGTACAATATTTGTAGATTGAGATCTATCTCCATTAGATGGTGCCTAACTTTCAAGTGCTCACCGGGATAGAGAAGAGTACTGGTTATCAAACCTATGCTTCATCAGGTTTAGAACTGAGATCAAAATGTGTAACAGTTTAGCTGCACAACACTTTGGTTTTGGGTCTTGAATATATGAGGACAGGAAGTTTTAGAAGGCTGGCATTTTGAATATACTTGCCAACACACTGCCCCACCCCCCAAAAAAAAGACAGGCAAAAGATGAAATTACAAATGAAAAAAAAAACATACAACTGACACCTGAAGTGCAATATATGCAACACATCTGGTGAAAAATCATGGGCTCAATGTAGAGCTACCCACTGGAGCAGAGAATCATGTAGGAGGCCACATGTCTGAATTCTAACCGCTGGAAATGTGCCCAGATATTAAGTGTGTGGCAATAAGGTAATGACATGGAAAAGTTGCCCATTGGTAACAGAACCTCACTAAAATGATTCATAGGCCATTAAATATAATTTACATCAGTTTAGGCAATTTAACATCACCTCCCAAATATAATTTAAGCAACATAGCTTTCCCATGCCTTCATTAACCAGCCCAGTTAAAGCTGGTTACTTATAAATAGCTTAAGGATTGCTTTGGCTTCTTGGACAGAAGATATAATTTTGAAGACTTGTTCTCTGTGTAAAAATGTACAGATCTGAAAGGCTGAGGAATGGTGACTCAGTCAGCATGCTGTATGATCCCAGCTGATGAAATCAGATTCCATAGTAGAACCTGGCTTGATAGATCACAAGTTTTATTCTTCTTTTATGTTTATCACGGAAGTCAGTCGCTGAACATTGTAACACTAAGCTGTCAATATACTTTTAACTGAAGAAAGTTTATTACACAAAAATAATATTCTTTATTAATATTATTATTCCTAATTCCTTCCTGACATCAAATTTGCCCTCACCATAAGATCTGACCATGTCACCATGTCACCCTCACTAATTGACCAGCCAGATTCCTGATGACTTCCAATCTCACTGGAAATAGCCATAGCAGGAACACTATATCCATCCCAAAGCTTTCTTAGTGAATTAACACAACCTCTATTTCTACAGTCTACATTCTAGTGGGCGGCACGGTGGCACAGTGGTTAGCACTGCTGCCTCACAGCGCCAGAGACCCGGGTTCAATTCCCGCCTCAGGTGACTCTCTGTGTGGAGTTTTCACATTCTCCCCGTGTCTGCGTGGGTTTCCTCTGGGTGGTCCGGTTTCCTCCCACACTCCAAAGATGTGCAGGTCAGGTGAATTGGCCATGCTAAAATGCCCGTAGTGTTAGGTAGGGGGTAGATGTAGGGGTATGGGTGGGTTGCACTTCGGCGGGTGCGGTGTGGACTTGTTGGGCCGAAGGGCCTGTTTCCACACTGTAAGTAATCTAAAAACAAAATTCCTGATATCTCTCATGGTGATCGTTCATGACAATATGTCTTAGTAAATTTCAGTTACAAATTTCATCTGAAAAAATATGTTAGTGTTGAGTAGATGTGTAAAGCCATGCTTATTGCTATCTCTGCCTAAAATCAATGGTTGCTTTGATTTGTCATTCTAAGCTAAATATTTACTCCATTGCATGTGTGTGTTATTCAGTTGCACTGGATAGAGTAAGGTGACCAGACAAATCTTCTCATTAAGTATCCTGATTTCTCAACAACTTCATATGAATAGATCAAATTTCGTTGTTTTCACCTTTTCCATTTGTGTCAAACAGAGAAGCTGGGTCTCGAGGCAGAAAGGCTGCATGAAATGGTGTCATTCTCCCTGTAAGCACCCATCACATAGAATTGCATTGCAGGCAGCAGATCCACACCAATGCCCACCACCACTCCCCTATACCCCAATTGAGTTGCCACTACCTTTTTGGTGCTGATAGCTCCAATGCTGCTGAAGCTTTTTAAATGATCTGCAAAATAATGTTGCCAACTCCGGGTGGACATAATCCAGGAGATGACAACACATGATCTTCCATCTTCAACTGTCCTTCCCTCCAGACTCCTTGTCATCAGTTACCCAACAATTCCAACATCACCCATCCTCACCTCCACATGGTTTCACAATGTATCCCAGTTTTGACTTTGGACAATCTGAGCAGGTCACCTGAGAATCAAAAACATCCAATCCTCCCCTGTGTAAACCAATGCCTGCTTAGTTACACAATTAAGGCTTTTGCAAATCTGAGTAATTTAACATTTTTTTAATTTATCTATTCACTAGGTTGCAAAATACAGTGACGATTTGATTGATTGCAAACTTCAGGCAGTAGAGAAAACTATCCCATGGATCAAATCTCTGGAGTGTCAAACTGGTAGAGACATGCAACGTGCTTTAGCTGTTGCATTAGATGATCCAGCCACAGACGCAGTTTACCTGATAACAGATGGGATACCTGACATCAACCCGCAAGAAATCTACACTATGTTGACGTATGCAGCAAAAGGTCGACCGGTACACACTCTGTATGTGATGGGACGTCACAGCAGATCTGAGGCTCACGAGTTCTTGGAAAAGATAGCATGGCAGACTGATGCTTCCTTTCAAACAGCAAGACTCAACAGAAGTGATTCAACAGAACAAGTGGGTTTGTAAATGTCTAAAATAATGATAGTAAAACTGAGGATTTAATACTTGTGGTGTATGGGACTGTCTTTTACCATCTACAATAGCAGCCTTTCAATAATTGCATTACAATTAGGGACATGCTAAAATTTGTGTGTAACAAGATAGCTTATTTCCAAAAATGTAAAAAGAGAGTTCCATCCATTTTAAAAACTTAGATTTAAGAGATCAAAGGGTATTAACAGAAGTTTAAATAATTTTGTATTTTGTTTATACTTCCAAATGTTACAGCAAAAGTACTAAAATTAAAATGTAAATAAACATCTTTAAAATTGGACATTCGTTCAATAGATCCACACTGACCCTCTGAAGAGCAACTCACCCAGAGCCATTCCCCTACATTTATGCCTTACTAATGCACCGATCACTACAGGCAATTTAGCCTGGCCAATTCACCTGACCTGTACATCATTGGATTGTGGGAGGAAACCCACACAGACAAAGGGAGAATGTGCAACCTCCACACAGACAGTCACCCAAGGTGGGAATTGAACCCTGGTCCCTGGTGCTGTGAGGCAGCTGTGCTAACCACTGAGCTACTATGCTGCCCCAATACTTCTCTTCAAACTGAAATTATTTTCTAGAATTTTCCACTCATGTTTATCATTTTGTGTTAGTTGTGTTTGAGATTCATATGGTTTAACTATTTAAAATACATTAAAGATATCAAATAATGGCAAAGTGTAAAGTTTCACTTGTGGTACAATTACAACATTTAAGAGGCATCTGGATGGGCATATGAATAGGAAGGGTTTAGAGGAAAATGGGCCAAGTGCTGGCAAATTGGAGTAGGTTATCTAGTCAGCATTAATGAGTTGGACCGAAGGGTCTGTTTCTGTGCTGTACATCTCTATGATCTATATCCTTTTGATCGTTTTATTCTGGGGTTGATGGAGAATTTTCAGTATTTTGCTCATGGTTTACTGGATTTTAGGCTAAAGCTTTTGTTTGCACTTGATTATGGTAGTAGAATTCTATGTATGCCATAATCTCATAACTTCATTCCACAGTATCAGTGGAAAATTACTAAAAAGAAGCCATTATAGTAAACTCTTACATTTTGTTTTGAAGTAACTTTATTTCTGCAGTGAGGATCTTCATAACATGGGTCCCAGTGGAAGTCTGTGGAGGCAGAGTGATGGGGTTCTTTACAGAGCACTTAGCACCCTTTCTCATGGACCCTTTCTCACTGTACCTAATCTAATACTGAGAGCTTTCTGTTGTGCTCACTATCTTTTCAATAGGGATTATTTGACGTTAATATTTAGGACAACAATGATAGTTATTGTGATGACTACAAAGTCAATACATTTTTAAATATTTATAAGAATAAAAATTGAAAATAATGTTACAAGGCTTCCTATCAACAGTCCTGGAAATCTTATCATTTGCAGCTTATCCCAGTCTACCAATTCAACTATTCCGACCCAAAGATGATAAACTCTACAGAACCAAATTGCTGCAACATGGTTGCTACATTGAGTGGAGATCCCTACAGCCCAATCGGGCCTTTACATGTGGCTGTGCCTTTCAGGTATGACATTATGAGGAGCAAATACTGGATTAGTGGTGCTGGAAGAGCACAGCAGTTCAGGCAGCATCCAACGAGCAGCGAAATCGATGTTTCGGGCAAAAGCCCTTCATCAGGAATAAAGGCAGTGAGCCTGAAGCATGGAGAGATAAGCTAGAGGAGGGTGGGGGTGGGGAGAGAGTAGCATAGAGTACAATGGGTGAGTGGGGGAGGAGATGAAGGTGATAGGTCAAGGAGGAGAGGGTGGAGTGGATAGGTGGAAAAGGAGATAGGCAGGTTCGGCAAGTCCGGACAAGTCAAGGAGACAGTGCTGAGCTGGAAGTTTAGAACTAGGATGAGGTGGGGGAAGGGGAAATGAGGAAGCTGTTGAAGTCCACATTGATGCCCTGGGGTTGAATTGTTCCGAGGCGGAAGATGAGGCGTTCTTCCTCCAAGCGTCTGGTGGTGAGGGAGCGGCGGTGAAGGAGGCCGAGGACCTCCATGTCCTCGGCAGAGTGGGAGGGGGAGTTGAAATGTTGGGCCACGGGGCGGTTTGGTTGATTGTTGCGGGTGTCTCGGAGATGTTCCCTAAAGCGCTCTGCTAGGAGGCGCCCAGTCTCCCCAATGTAGAGGAGACCACATCGGGAGCAACGGATACAATAAATGATATTAGTGGATGTGCAGGTAAAACTTTGATGGATGTGGAAGGCTCCTTTAGGGCCTTGGATAGAGGTGAGGAAGGAGGTGTGGGCGCAGGTTTTACAGTTCCTGCGGTGGCAGGGGAAAGTGCCAGAATGGGAGGGTGGGTCGTAGGGGGGTGTGGACCTGACCAGGTAGTCGCGGAGGGAACGGTCTTTGCGGAAGGCGGAAAGGGGTGGGGAGGGAAATATATCCCTGGTGGTGGGGTCTCTTTGGAGGTGGCGGAAATGTCGGCGGATGATTTGGTTTATGCGAAGGTTTGTAGGGTGGAAGGTGAGCACCAGGGGCATTCTGTCCTTGTTACGGTTGGAGGGGTGGGGTTTGAGGGCAGAGGTGCGGGATGTGGACGACATGCGTTGGAGGGCATCTTTAACCACGTGGGAAGGGAAATTGCGGTCTCTAAAGAAGGAGACCATCTGGTGTGTTCTATGGTGGAACTGGTCCTCCTGGGAGCAGATATGGCGGATGCGGAGAAATTGGGAATACAGGATGGCATTTTTGCAAGAGATAGGGTGGGAAGAGGTGTAATCCAGGTAGCTGTGGGAGTCGGTGGGTTTGTAAAAAATGTCAGTGTCAAGTCGGTTGTCACTAATGGGGATGGAGAGGTCCAGGAAGGGGAGGGAGGTGTCAGAGATGGTCCAGGTAAATTTAAGGTCAGGGTGGAATGTGTTGGTGAGGAGCAGCATGGTGTTTATATTCTACCCTGAAGAGTTTGCCTTCTTATCAGTTTGAACATCTGATCAGTGGAAAAATGTTGATTGCTATCAACAATAACAGCAGCTTGCATTTATATAGCACCTTAATTGTAGTAAAATGTTCCAAGACACTTGACAATAGTAAATATCAAACATTATCTAACACTGAGCTTGTGATAATGGTTTATTTCTTTAATATATTGTTATTATTTGGAAGTTTGGATTTTAAAGCAGATGAAAAGCAATTTGGGCTTTAACTCTGTGAAGATTACATTTTTATAACAAGTCAGAAAGTCATTTGTGAAGGGGCTTAGATAACTTGTCAATTATGTGCTTAAATGACTACATAAACTTCCTGGGGAGTTAATTGCTGAATTTTTACAATACCAAGTTAAATGATCTGCTCAGAAACAAATGGTCAGGAGTCATTAATAGGTTGAGTTCAGAAGAAAAGAAGTCATCCTAACAGGAGGGTAGTTTATAGTTTGTAAGAAGTGAAATGAAATCCAGCTGTCAGGATTAGAAAGAGCTGGTAACCCTTGGTAAGAAGGAAATCTTCAAGTTAAGGTCAGAGATATAATTCTCTGGGGCTGAGTGACTGGAAAGGATTTTGATGGGAACAAGATTTTAGTCTTTTTTGTTGTTTATAGTAAGATCTTTCAAAAGTGTCAAATTATATATAGGTTAATTTTTATTTCTTTTATGTACTCAAGCTATTTTCTTTTGTTTAAAGAACATTAGTAACCTTTACAAATACGTTCAGCCAAACTGCAAAAATGAAACTTATGATGTACTAAGCTAGGTTTCACTCCAGGACTCTGACTCGTCCAATATTACCATTCGCTGGGATTATGACAAGCTGCCAAAGGAGACGGATGCATGGCCAAAAGCACAATCAAAGTAGTAGGGTTGTGCCCATCAGAATGCATTGGACTGTTTAATCTCCTTGAGGATTATGTCGTTGTCTTCATTGCAGCACTACTAGAATTCTGTTTTTTGGATTGATTACTGATCTTCTGACAGTGGAAATCCTGATTGTATTTCACAGTTAGTACTTAATGTAGCCATGATCCAAGAAAGTGAATTAGGACTGGAATGACTATGAGGGCTGCTAGAAATCTTGTCCTGCCAGGTCTACAGTTCTCTGAAGAGGGGAATGTGCCCCAGTGCCCAACTTTATAGGAGAAGTGAATCATTTACATTGCAAGTATTTGCATTAAGTCAAACATAAAATTTTGGATATTTTTCAAACAATTGGCTGCACGCAAAAGCATGATCAAAAATTTACATTTCAACTAGTCTTTTTTAACTAGTTACTGTGTATTCTGTATATATTGTCTGTATCTGTCTTACTTACACAGGCCTCTTCTATGTAGCTGGAGTACATTGCATCCTTGTGATGTGAAGGTTATAACAAAAGGAGATTTAATTGATTCCTATGCGGGAGAGCTGATAAGGGGAGCTCGTGTTTTGGCTCGAAGGGAAAGTGATGGATATTATTACCTGGGAAGACTTGCCCAAGAAGTTAAGGTGCCTGTTTATGATGTTTCTTTACCTCACCATTGTTATGCACCAGACCAAACTTTCTCAAAATATATCAAAGAGATAGCCAAGACACTAACTTTTATCTTATTTAAAGGCAGGCATAAGGTACTGTGTTCCAGATGTAATTTGATTGGTCCACTATTAAGCTTTGAACAAACCACACATTATTCTTACACCAAAGTCAAAATACAAACAAATAAAAGTATGGGCATAACCTTAACTCTATTGAAATACTTAACAAAAAAAACCAAATCATTAACCGTTCCAATATATCACCATAAACACACCCCTGGCAAAGACAAATTCAGCAAAACAGATTGTCTAATGTGCTATCTCTAGTCCAGGAGAAAGGAACATCAAAATAAACAATCTAGCAGCAGAGAAACAACTCCAAGTATTAGCTGCAGTGGAGAGAGCTGTATCTCACTCCCAACTGAAGTCTCAACTTCAACTTCAACTGAAAGCTAAACTAAAACCTTGGGTCTGTGTGAGCATGCATTTTTTTTTGTCTAATAATTAAAAAGAAACACTCCAGGAGCTCAAAGCTATTAACCTGCTGCTTATGAAGCAGACATTACAGCACCACTGGCAACATCTCTCTGCCAAAACAGCACAGAACAAATCCCTCTTAAAAGCACAGTACCGCCACACCAGGTTGAACATTATTCATGCTCCTGACATTGCAGTCCCTTCCTAAGATCTTGGTTGATATAATGTCTTATTAAGATTAGACATCGTTTTTCTCATGTGTTCTTGAGATGCAGAATTCCAAACCCTTTCCAGACAGATGGCATGGTATTCTTTTACTTTTTTCTTACACTTTCTAACAACATGACTCTAACTTAGTACACCTAAATAGTATCCATCAGTAGAACAGTAGGAAAAGGTAGGTGTTCCTCTCAATCTCAGATCAATTTTAGATATTTCAATGTCGTGAGAACTCTCTATTGTATATGGCCAGTGTTGCTTACAATCTGCAAGTTCTTTAGTGCAAATTGACATAAACCATTTTTGCTCTTTATTTTAAATCTAATGCTAATATTTAGCACTTCTGCTTTTTGATTAAGCTCCTAATCTATCATTCCAATAGTGGTCAGAGTTTTTAAGTTTTCTGCTATGAGGAAAACGCCATGTTCTCTGCAGAAAAATATACATAGGAGATTTTGATTAACAAAAATGTCAGCTCATGATTAACCTCTGAGACATTTTCAAGCAATTTCTGAATTGGTGCATTATTTACCAGTTAAACCTAATGATGAGATTAATGTTCTGACAATGCCAGTCAAACTCCTCAGCCTAGAAAAGAAACCATTGATACTATGAAATGTTATTCCAGCTGCTAATAAATTGTTGACCTGCCCTTTCTTTTCAAATTAACTGCCCCCATTGTCATCTGCAGAACCTTTGTGATTAGCCTATAATATGTTTTTAACAAGTAAACATGTATTTTATATTGTGTTTAAATAACATTGAAATTACATTGGATTGAATCACTCCTCTGAACAACACAATTATTCTGTTACTATTCATTCTGAGCTGCCACATTTACCTTTTTATTGAAACTAGAGATTAGAGAAGAAAAAGTATCCTTTAAAGATGAAAATAATGGCCAAACACTATCCATGATGTCTGATAAACTGTTATATTTAGGGATTTCCAAGTCGATTCTTGGTGCAGTTCGACAAAGATAAGAAAACAAAGCGAAAGGCCTACTGTTGCATGCATGAAACTGCCCTTTATGATATCATACACTATGAAGATGCTCGAAGACATGCCATTGGACCTGGATGCAAAGTCTTGGCACCATGGGAGATTGGCATGAACTGTTATGGCCCAGGAACAGTGTTACAAGGAAGGGAGGAACGGGGATTAAATTCAGGTAAAGAATTTCAACAAAACACACAAGAAATATATATGAAATGAATTTTCTGATAGGTGATCTTTTGATCTCAGTAGTATTTTAAGCACTATTCCATTTAAGATCCCACATTAAGATATCAACCATTGTAAAGAAATACCCCATACCAGGCATCACGTTTGTTGTTAGAATGAATGAGAGAAAGATTTGCTTTAAAAAATAAGTTTCAATTCCACACCACTTCTTACTTCTTAATCCTTTTTAATCCTGCACCACAAAGACATCTAATGTACCTACTTTGGAAGAAATAGATGGACATAGAACAATTAGTGAAACCTGTCAAAATCTAAACCAATTAGGTTTTGCCATAGTTAACATCAAACAGACATGGAGTCAGCCCTAACATATATTTAAAATAATACAGACATCTTTAGCATAGGAGACAGCTATTTGGCCCATTGTGTCCAAGCCAGTCAACAAAGATCAGACTACACAAATCCCATTTTCTAGCTCTTGGCCCGTAACATGAGACCTGTAATGCCATGGCAATGCAAATGAATATCTAAATATTGTTTAAAATATTACAACCACTCCTTTAAACAGTAAGTTCCAGGCTCCTACCACCCTCTGGGTGAAAACATTTCTCAACTCTCCTCTTGACTGATTACTGTTTACTTTGAATCTTTGCTCACTGGCTATTCACCCCTTGGCTACAGGAGAAAAAACTTTCCTATTCACTCTCTTTATGCCCCTCAATCTTACACACTTCTCTGGGACACCCGCACCAATCAACCACACTGTCCTGTGGCCCAACATTTCAACTCCCCCTCCCACTCTGCCGAGGACATGGAGGTCCTGGGCCTCCTTCACCGCCGCTCCCTCACCACCAGACGCCTGGAGGAAGAACACCTCATTTTCCGCCTCAGAACACTTCAACCCCAGGGCATCAATGTGGACTTCAACAGTTTCCTCATTTCCCCTTCCCCCACCTCACCCTAGTTCCAAACTTCCAGCTCAGCACTGTCCCCATGACTTGTCCTACCTGCCTATCTTCTTTTCCACCTATCCATTCCACCTCCTCTCTGACTTATCACCTTCATCCCCTCCCCCACTCACCTATTGTACTCTATGCTACTTTCTCCCCACCCCAACCCTCCTCTCATTTATCTCTCCACCCTTCAGGCTCTCTGCCTGTATTCCTGAGGAAGGGCTTTTGCCCGAAACATCAAGAAAGATTTTACTGCTCCTCGGATGCTGCCTGAATTGCTGTGCTTTTCAAGCATCACTAATCCAGAATCACACTTCTATCGTGTCTCTCTTAATCTTTGCTGCTCCAAGGAAAACAACCTTTAACCTATCCAGTCTCTGAACATAGCTCAGATTCCCTAGCCCAGGCAACATCCAGGAATGAAAGCATTCCCTTTGACTTTTGCCTTGGCATCCTTATCATCTGCCCCTCCTTACCCTCTGTCTACAGCATAAAAAACACCATTTTCCAGCCCCTTTCAGTCCTAAGGAAGAGTCATGTCAGATTCATAATGTTAAAACAGTTTCTCTTCCATAGATGCTGTCAGATCTTCTGAGTTTCTCCAACACCTCGCTTTATTTCAGCATTTGTGGTTATGCAATCCTAAGATCGGACTGCTCTTCAGTATTTTCCAGCATCCTACCATAGTGTCATCCCTTGCCTTTTTAACAAAACAGAAATTGCTGGAAAATCTCAGCATGGCTGGCAGCATCTGTGTACAGACATCAGAGTTAACATTTCAAATCCAGTGACCCTTCCTCCAGAACTGGAGGTAGCTAGGAAAAAGTTGTTTTTTATGCAGAGGATAGGGTAGGAGGAGGGGTGAAGGAATAAATGATAGGTGGAGATAGAGCCCAAAAAGAGAGAAGAACAGTTGGACAGACAAAGGAATGGATTCTTGCCAAGGAGACTGAATAGTTGCGAATGGGAGACTCACTATGGGTAGTGATGATGTCCTTTTTTGTTACATTAATGCTAGTTTCTTTGATTAAAAATTTTGTGCATTCATCATTCCATATTCTTGTATTCTTCTTTATTTTTAACCTGTGAGACGGCAACTGAACAATGTAAATTTATTAGCCATTTTTCCTTTAAACTCCTGTCTCTGGTGCCATTAACATTTCTTTAATATTTTAATTAGATAGAATAATGTCCTGATTGTTTATAATGTAAATCTAAATTAATAATTGCCTTATATTCTACGTTCAGTTTCATTTGAGCTTTTTTCCATGAATAGCTTGCTTAGTGTATTTCCCTTCCCTTAACCTTACCTAAGTCTTTAGTATTTCAAGAATCAATGTAGTATTTTAACTTATTTGCTTAACATACGTAGATGCGCATCCACAGTCCAGCACAACACAACTGAATGAATCTATGATTTGAAAGTTCAATACTGTCAATACAATTCCTCCTGAACCTTCCATGTCATGTATCATCTTCAGAACCTTGTTACTGAATTTAGGACAATTCGTTATGCAACAATACTTAAGAGGCTCATCTGAGACACCTGTTTACCACTTCCCAAGCATTCTTGGGGTTCATTCTTCAGTTGATAATTCCCCAATTCCTGTTGTCTGTCATAGCTGCCATCCTTTTTGTTATAATTCTTTTGTAGATGCTTGCAGCCCATAATGGTATTTTTAGACTATCCAGCCATCATTGAACTTTCCACTTTTTGTGTTGCTACCGAATGCTGCATTTCAGACATTGAAAGCCATTGGAAATGAATGTTTTCCTCGGAAATGTTTAAAAGCTTCTGACATTTGTTCAAAAAGGATATTTTGTCCTGAAAATTTAATTCTGGTTAATAGTTGGAGTCTATCCATGTTAAATGCCTAAGCATAATGCAAATAATTATGCACTAAATTAGCAATCACCAAATAGAAGTTTTTCATTCTTGCATAATGTCTACTAAATTCCATCACCTTTTTCTTACAGAATAACCATCCAGCTTTCTAAATTTATAAAAATCTGACCATGTCTCAATACATATGTTAGATTGTTTTCTTATAAATTTCAATAGAATTTCCAAACCTTCTTCAGTGTCCAATTGTTTAGCCTCTAGCTCCAAAAATACTTTACACCTGAATGTACTTCCAATAGGAAACAACAACGCCGAGGTCATACCTTTCTTTCCTGGGTGTAGACATGACCCATATCCACATATCCATTTCATTTTTCCATTCACTTGAAGGTTCAGTTTCAGAGAATGTTGGTTGGAAATCATATCCTGAAACTTAACGCTTCATTTCACCTACTCTTCTCCAAACTGCCTTTACTTACAACTTGCAGTTTTAAAGAATTTGTAGTTTCCAATCTCAAGCTTTAGGCAACCATACTGTATTCCCATTATTAATAGCTTCTGAGCTAATCAGAGAGGTAGAAATGCCCGAAACATCGATTCTCCTGCTCCTTGGATGCTGCCTGACCTGCTGCACTTTTCCAGCAACACATTTTCAGCTCTGATCTCCAGTATCTGCAGTCCTCACTTTCTCCTAGAAACCAAGACACACAACTTCACTTTGTGAAGTGAGTTTATTGACTTGCTTAATCTTTTAGTTTCATCCAACCTGATGACCTTGATGCCTCTCGTTTATAAACGCTCAAAGAATTTTAATAATCACCATCTCTTTCTCTTAACCTGAACAATGACATTAACAGACCATAGCAGTGTGATTGAAAGATTAACTCCTAGCTGGGAGATTTAAGAAGAAGTTGGCTTGCCCAGCTCAGCCACAGCCTCCTAAAGTTTGCAGTATATTTATTACCGGATATCAACTCTACCTCAGGCATAGATAAAATGTGCAAGGTTCTGGAGAAAAGCTGATGAATGGTTTAAGTTAAAATATTCTCAGAGAACCAGTGTGGATATGATGGGCCAAAAGACCTCTTTCTGCACTGTAACAATTATGGTTCTGTATTGCTACATATGTGTTCTTTCAGTCATTTTTCTATTCACCCTGTCATTAACTTTACCTTTATTGTTGTTAACACTTAATCCTCAGTTGAGATATTTTTGCATAAGAAAACAGTTGCAAGTTCAAAGTAACCTGAAGGCAAAACAATAGGAAAAGAACTGAAATCTAATTTTGTTTGTAGATCATGTATGCAGAGAAGGTTTAATAGTGAATTTCTGGAATGGCAGAACAGAGAAAGTTCATCCTGGAATAGCTGTATGGATCCCTGTGCTCCAGAGTCAGCGAATCATTTTGGAACTCCAGATGACCACCACAGCTAAACAGAAACTTCTAGAAACTTACCCTGATTATCCACAGATTGTGCCACCCGGGTACCCAGGATTACAGAGTAGTGTGGAGCCTATGCATCATTTCAGGGGCCTTTTTGATTGCCAAGGCATTCAATCTGATTGCAGTCAAGCAGTGTGCTGGATCCCTGATAACCCACCATGTTCATTGAGCCCTGATGGAATATCTCCTGTCATGTCTGTTGCCTCTAGAAGTGGACTCAAAGATGAAAAGGTCCCTGCGATTGACCTGACGAGAGGGAATCTGAATCAGAAAGTAACAGAACAACTCGCTCAACATGATCTACCTGTTCAGTCAAAATCAGTAATGATGAAAAAGAAAGGCTTAAATGTCGTATTTGATGGGATGGGAAGCAAGACTTCCCCTGGCAGGACCACTGACAAGACAACCTTAAGGTGCAAATCTGCTAACCTGATTGACATTAACTGGAGTAAGCCAACAACTGGAGGTAGAGCCTTAAATGCTGACTGTGGACTGTTTAATCTTCATCAAGGCAAAAAAGACAAAGTGAAAGAAAAGGATATATGGACATCTGGGAAAAGGATCCCCCCAGTTCCTCTTCAGAAGAAATCTGGTGAGATATTGTTTCATTTCCGAGACTAATGCACTTCATTTATACTTGTAGCATATCCAGCAAAAATCCCAGGTGTTGGTTATGTACTCTGACAGCTGTTTTTGATGGATCCTTTGATAAATGTTTCTCACAGTTAGATTTAGAGTTGTGTTCACAGTGTTAGAACTCCAATATCATGTCACTTATTAGCATTATCTACAAGAAATGTCAGGTGCATTCTTCATCGCCTGTTGCCATGCATCCATATGTAAACAACCCAGTTGATCAGAAATTGATATAAACTCTACTGATTTGGCCCCAGAAGCCTGTCCAATGCACTCACTTGGTAGGCCTTGATTACAGGTTCAAGCAAGGACTGCAGATGCTGGAAACCAAAGTCTAGATCAGAGTGGCGCTGGAAAAGCACAGCAGGTCAGGCAGCATCCGGGGAGCAGGAAAATTGACGTTTCGGGCAAAAGCCCTTCATCAGGAATAGAGGCAGGGTACCTGCAGAGTGGAGAAATAGAGGGGGGTGGGGGTGGGGAGAAAGTAGCATAGAGTACAATAGGTGAATCGGGGTAGGGATGAAGGTGATAGGTCTCCTTCTATAGAGACCACAATTTCTCTTCCCAAGATGCCCTCCAATGCATCTCGTCCACATCCCGCTCCTCCGCCCTCAAACCCCACCCCTCCAACCGTAACAAGGACAGAACTTCGAACAAACCACATCATCCGAAGACATTTCCGCCACCTCCAAACGGACCCCACCACCAGGGATATATTTCCCACCCCACCCCTTTCCACATTCCGCAAAGACCGTTCCCTCTGTGACTACCTGGTCAGGTCCACGCCCCCTAATAACCCACTCTCCCTTCCTGGCACCATCCTCTGTCACCGCAGGAATTGCAAAACCGTGCCCACTCCTCCTCCCTCAACCCCATCCAAAGCCCTAAAGGAGCCTTCCACATCCATCAAAGTTTTACCTGCACATCCACCAATATCATTTATTGTATCCGTTGCTCCGGAAGTGGTCTCCTCTACACTGGGGAAACTGGATGCCTCCTAGCAGAGCGCTTTGGGGAACATCTCTGGGACACCCGCACCAATCAACCACATCGCCCTGTTGCCCAACATTTCAACTCCCCCTTCCACTCTGCCGAGAAGTCCTAGGCCTCCTCCACCAATGCTCCCTCACCATCCAAAGCCTGGAGGAAGAACACCTCATCTTCTGCCTTGGAACACTTCAACCCTAGGGCATCAATGTGGACTTCACCAGTTTCCTCATTTCCCCTTTCCCCACCTCACCCCAGCTCCAACCTTCCAACTCAGCACCTCCCTCATGACCTGTCCTACCTGCCTATCATCCTTTCTACCTATCCACTCCACCCTCCTCTCTGACCTATCGCCTTCATCCCCACTCCCATTCACCCATTGTACTCTTTGCTACCTTCCCCCACCCTCCTCTCTGACCTCTCACTCCACCCCCACCCCCATTTACCTATTGTACTCTATACTAATTTCTCCCCACCCCCAGCCCCCTCTCATTTATCTCTCCACTCTGCAGGCACCCTGCCTCTATTTCTTTGCCCAAACCGTCGATTTTCCTGCTCCTCGGATGCTGCCTGACCTGCTGTGCTTTTCCAGCACCACTCTAATCTAAGCCTTGATTAGAGAGCTAGTGCTCCTATCTGAAACATGTGTGAACCTAATGTAAAATGTAAATAAGGGTCCTAATTAGTTTTAGGACCAAATATAATTCATATTTATTACTTGTCTACATTTCCAGCCTTGCATTCTGCCCAGTTCCAGATTCAGCGTTTCATAAATTAAATCAGCATTACCCAGTTCAGTACCATTCCTGCCAAGTTGGCCAAATTTGGAGTTCAATCTTCACCACATATTATTCCCTCCAACAACCCTACATCCACAACCCAACCAATTCCTGAAATACAGTTCATAGAATACTGAATTATTATGGAGGCCATTCAGCCCATCAGGAAATATACTTGAATTAGAGAGTATGAGCTATAATGAGAGGCTAGAAAAGCACACATTGTTTTCTCTAGAGGGCAGAAGCTGAGGGGAGACTTGATAGAAGTCTATAAAATTATGAGATGCATAGATAGGGTTGACGGTCAGAATCTTTTTAACAGAGTTGAAATGTCTAATACTAGGGGGCATGCCTTTAAGGTGAGCAGAGGAAAGTACAAAGGAGATGTGAAGGGCAGGTTTGTGACATAGAGAATTGTAACAGTCTGGAACGCACTCCCAGGGGAGGTGGTGGAGGAAGCCATGATAGGGGCATTTAAGGGACTTTTAGTTAAGCTCATGAATATGCAAAGAATAAAGGGATATAGACTAAGGCAGAAGGGTTTGGTTTAATTGTGCATCATGTTCAGCACAACATCTTAGGCCAAAGGGCGCGTTCCTGTGCTGTACAGTTCTATGTTCTATCTCTGCACTATCTCTCCAAATAAGCATTCTTTCTTAGTGCTATTCTTTTGTTTTGTTCCATAACCCAACACTGTTTGATTCAGTAAATTTTCTAATGCTCCCGAAAGTGCATTCCCAATCCAAATAAATTGTTATGTGAAAAGGTTTCATCGGCCACTACATTTCCATCTTTTGCAGTTTACTTTAAATCCGTGCTCCCTCAATCTTGACCCTTTTGAGTGGTAGCAGTTTCTTGCTATTTACTCTGTCCAGACCACCAGTGAATTTGAAAACTTCAACCAATTTCTTAGCCTTCTCGGTGCTAAGGAAAACAATCCCAGGCTCTCCAATCTACCTTCATATCTCAAGTTCCTCATTCCTCAACGCATTCTTGCAAACCTCCTTCTGCACTCTTTCGAATACATTTGCACCCTTCCCAAGTATGGCACCCAGTACTTCAGCTGAGGTCTAACTGATGTCTTAAAAATATTCAGTTTGACCTCATTGCTCTTACACTCTACATGTGACCCACCTCTACTGCTGTGTATCCACATAAGATTTCCAGTGCTTCTGCACAGCAGGGAACAGGGTTAACACTGGTAGCTTACTCTGATGTAAACTGGGTTCCCTGATGTATTTTATGTCCAAAAACTGATCCCTAATTTGGGATGTTACGGGTCAATTGTGGATGGACAAAAGGCTACAAATGTTGTGAACCTATTCAGGACGTTGGAAGTTTGGTGGGATGGGACATCCACCTACCACTTTGGCTCCACCTAAATCTTTGGAGTGAATGATCCCCACCTGTGGAGATACAATAGAAGCACCTACTCCATTTTTCTGTCTAAAATCCACATCGCATTGTGTCATTCCTAAAAGGGAACTTGAGGACAAAGATGTAAGTTCAAAATATATTTATTCCTCAAATTGCAACCACAACCTCCACCAATCCACTACCAAAACTACATTAGAACTTTCCCATAGACATTTGGAATGTTTAGCCGTAAACTCTGTTATCTATGTATCTAATGTAATGAACTTATTTGCTTTCCTCATTTTCCTCTCAAGTACCCTTCAGCCAACAGCACAGGTAGTTAAATCCTTTCCCAGGGTTTCCCACATGTTCTCTGGACATGTGAACCAGAGAATCATTTTGAAAATGGATGACCAAACTCTGGAGCCTGATTATAGCGGTTCACAGGTGTCCCTTCAGCAACTAAGTCCTGAAAAGATTAATCCTGCTCAGGTATTATTAAACACACTGTCAGCTTGCAGAAGCATTCATTTTAATGTTTTATTTCCCCTTTTCCCCAGCAAGTTTTAATTTCCAATTTTCTGCGCAATGAGTTCCAAACTTGTTGTGGAAGTTGTTTTCCTAGTCACAGCCCCTTTCCCCTCTCATCCACTGCCCTGCTCTTCTAATCTCACTATGGTCAGATTATCTTTAAACAGCACTTTATTTCCACAGAAGTGTAGGAGAAACTTCTTTCAAACAACACTTGGGACAGCTTGGTTACCATGAGAACGATGTCTATAGAGGGGAATCATGTCAAGGAAAATTGCTTTCCTGCAGCTCAATGCAACTTGACATTCTTGCATTTCTACCAGGTCAAGTGCAAAAGAGGGATCTCAGCCTTACATATCCTATCATTCCACAAATCCCACTGTCTGACATTACAAATTGTGACAATGCTGCTCCTTTATGTTGTCCTTGGTTTTTTTTCACAGAAGACTCCAGGAGGTCAAGGTTTAAAGGGTTTTAGGGCCAATTTGATTATAGCTAACAGATACTGCCTCTGCCAAAAGACTTTAAAGTTTAAAAAACACTGGTGCAATGAAAGGGGAGTGGCCAGTTCTCCTTGCTCGGCTTTTCTCTGGTTTGGTTTGGTTTTAGCAAGCAGAGTTTTTGAACCTGCTGGACCCAAAGAAGCAGGTCTGTGCTGATCCTCCCTCTCTCTGACACCTCTCCTGTAAGAACCTGAGTTTGATCTTTCCTTATTTGCCAAGGGGTGTTTATGGGGATTGTTGCAAGTGTGTGGAATTAAGTTGGGACAATCTGTTGGGTTTTCGGATAGATTAAGTTATTCTATATTCTGTTCCCTTTTTTTGTTTGTGGTTCATTTAGAAATCTTGTAAATAAATGCTGTTTTGTTTAAAACTAAATGTTTTGACCAGCTGCATTCCTTCTAGAATATCCGCTTTATATGTGCTTTAAAAAACTAGCAAAGTTAGGGCCCGGGTTACTTTCTTGAAATATTTTGAGGGGGTCTGGCCTGGTCTGAAGACAAAATGCAACAGCTACATTTACATTCTTACAGTTCCAAGCAAAATCGTCGTACTCCATTTCCTCACTCCATCTAATAGCTCCTTACAGGTGTGCTTTGGAACCAACCAATATTGAATCAAACAGATGAGTATTTAGTGGTTAGTGACATGCAGCGACCATAGATACTCGGACATATCAGCCTCACTATTTTCTTGTTGAACTTAACAATACCCAGTTATTACCAATATTTAACATTCTTTAAAGAGATTCTTAGATGTAAGATTAAAATTGGTTCAATGATTCACAAAGAAGCAAGTTTCTTTTCACAACAAAAAGAAAATTACTGTGCCACAAAATAATTTGCATTTAGGCTTGTTTTTAAATGTTCATCAAGCTATGGAAAATAGAAACATAGAAGATAGGAGTAGGAGGAGGCCATTTGGCCCTTCGAGTCTGTTCCACCATTCTTCATGATCATGTCTGATTGTCTAGCTCACCAGCCTCATCCTGTTTGGATGGCTGTTCACTTTGCAGCCCACTAGGACCATCCCATTTGTTAGTGCTTGATTGAAATCTGTGTCTATAGATAAGACTGTATAATCCATAGTGACATTCAGACCCTCAGGATTAAATATTTTAACAAAATATTATTTATTTCAATTAGTTTAAATTAATAGTTTGATATACTTCCTCTTATTAACAAAACATAAAATAATTTACAGAGATGCCAGTTTAAAAATAAAACATCTAATGTTAGTGACATTAATATATGATAGAACAATGCTGCAAATTCCAACTAATCTTTCACATGATAAACTTTCGATGCTTTACCCACTCCAAACAAAAATGTATCATAAGGGTAGTGTATGTATTACCTGTGGAAAAGAGGTATAAATTGGTGTGAGTTTGCCTCTAGCATGGTGTTTTACCTGATATGGCAATGCTTATGATATCTCCAGTAAGATAAGAAACTGAGCATGGATACTTTACTATTGAATAATCCAACAGATGTTTATTATAAGTAGCTCTTATGTACAATTATTAGTACCTGGGCTAACTTTAAACTATCACATTACACAAAGCAGTATACTTTTCATAGTGTATTATGCTTCAAACAATTTAAGGTAAGAGGAGTATGGGATCTTTATACTTTTAGGTCACATGCTATGATGCAATGATGACATCATAACCATGTCATTTAAAGGCATAGTGACCATGAAACATAATACATCATTAAATTGCGACTAATTCTTCTTTCTTTTGTTCGTATTTTAACTGTAGAGTAAAAATAAAGAATGGTTTTCTTAAATCCAAGTAGAATAACTAAGTGAATTGCCCAGTGCAATTTTGGTGGTTCTCTACCTACGCAGCTCACGTGTATTCTTCACTTTCCTTCTTCTTTGAAGAAGAATGTGCTGTGTCTCAGAATGCTGAGGTAATTCGTTGCCTTCATGTTCACTTCTGAGCTTAGGTTGTGCTGGGATGGTAATCCTTTCTCCATCAATGTAGCAAAAAAAATGCAACAATGCATTGTGAAAATCTTATTTAGTTTCTTGATGATAATGGTAATTGATTTTGATAGTAAGTGCTGTAGATTCTGCTAGACTCTCTTGGATAGTGGGATAGCAATGTGATATGAGTCACTCATCACTTAGTTTACATGTCTTGAAATGGTAATGCCAGTAAACTGCAGTCTGTTTTCTGATCTAGGACACAAAAATTGCTAAGTCACTTAACAATAGGAAATTTAGAGAAGTAATTCTTCCACAAGAATGAAATTTTCCCCATCCACTAAGAATAAATCTGTTGCTGTTTTCATTCAAGGAGTGGATGAAAAATTATTTGCATATAGAGGCTCCCTCCACTTTTGGACTGATACGTTTAGCATCTCTCATATGCATGCATGAGTTACTTAATATCTTGATTTATTGCTGGTGTTATGGACCAGACCAAACCCCCTACAAATATATCAAGGAGATGGCCTAGACCCTAACCTTTTTTATTTTTAAGGCAAGTGTAAGGTGTTGTGTTCCAGATGTAATTCACTTGGTTATTCTACTTAGCTTTCAGAAAAACATTCTTTATTTTTACTCTACAGTTAAAATACAAACAAAATAAAGAAGACTTAGTTTAAATTTAAATATTGGAAAACTTATGTAACTACTAAACAGCAACTGTATAGTAATATAGTAACATCCTATAAACACACCCATGGCAAAGGTGAATTCAGTAAAATAGATTGTCTTATGTGCAATCTAGTCCAGGATGAAAGAGCATGAAGAGAAAATTCTGGCAAAGAGAGAGAACTCAAGCATTTTACTGTAACAGGGAGAGATGTATGGCAGCTTCAAAACCCCAACAACTACAGAAAGCTAATCTAAACCCTTGATCTATGGGAGCCTGACTCAAACCCTTCATGCTGCTTGTACTGTTCCACCTTTAAAAAAAACCCAAGACCCCACAGGCTGTTTACTTTATTGGTTTGGCTGAGAGGTGTCCACTCAGCACCTCTGTCTTAACCTCCTTTTGCAAAACAATGGACAAAATACACCTCTTAAAGACATAGTATTGTTTTACTAAACAGGACTAGATTTGTATGCTAGCTGTTTTATGCATTCAATACGCATGTATCTGTCATGTAACAAACATATATGATCTTGATGTAATACTTTTGGTATTAGGACTTGCAAATGACTTGTCATGATATCCCAAATTTACCTCTGCACAGCCAAAATGAATTAATTTTTTCAGGTACTTCTTCAGTACTTTTAGGTCATCCTGTAGAACTTTTGGGAATGGCTTTACTTCAACAGTTGACAATTGCAAGGCTTAAAATGCAGAGCATAATTCTGTCAAACTCTCCTATGTACAGATACTGCATGGAGTTAATATCATTCCTGCTACTTGCCTATAAAGTATTTACATGGAAGATCTTGCATCTAAAACATTGATTAATTATACCCCAAGCATTTCTGGGATTTGTTCCCTTATTATAAATGTCAAATATTAAAATTATCTGTAGCATTTCAGTCCTCATTTCTTTTAGTTACAGCTCTACTTTCAGATTGTCACCTGTGACCTGAATCTAAATAGTCTTATTAATTTGTTAATATTGTTTTCTCCATTTTCTGTCATGTCACAGAGTGCATCCTTTGCACTACAAAACACTGCTGCAAAGGAATAATTTTCTAGGAATTTTTCTTAGAGTTTCTGACCATTGTTCGAGCTGTGTATATTTGTCCACAGATTTAACTATGGTCAATTTAGAAGTCATTCCATGCTTGAGACTTTGGCAAATGTCAGTAACTTAAGTACCAGCACTGGCTGGGTTGGGGGGGGGTTCGAAATGAAATTCCTGCAGTCTTGCCTACTGAATTCCATTATATACTCTTCAACATTACTGGCATATCTTTCTAAATTTGCCAAAAATCTGATGTTTCATCAGCAGTCAGTAAATCATCTTTTTCATAAATTTTATTCATGTTAAAAAAGAAAGTTAACATTTTGTCCAAACCTTTATCCATGTTAAAATGATCAGACTCCAATTCCAAAAAGAAACCTTAGCTCTTATCTTGTTCTTGGATGATAACAAAAGTGTTAAGCTAAACCTTGTTTCCTCTTTGTTAAAGAGGTAATCACAAATCCTTAAATCTTCCATGGATCATAAGGCTCATTTTCAGAAATCTTTATATTTTGACTCAACAATCTTCTGCTGCTATTGTCCCTATCAGCTGTTTATTTGAAATTTAAATTTCTCTTTAAAAGTTATGAGTCTTTATGTGAATCACAACACCTTCCAATAGATTCCCAATTCAAGTACTTTCTCTTATAGTTTGTCCACAGGTTCATCATTCTCGTGAAAAGTCGGATGGCGGGTGTTGGGAGGTGGGGCAGTGTGGGGTGATGAGTAGTGGCAGGAATCGGGTAGCGGGGGTCTGTAGGGAGTGGGGGTGAGGAGGTAGGTGGGGAGAGAGGTAATGGGAGAAGGATGGGAAGTGGGGTGGGGGGAGTGGGGAAATGTAGGGTGAGGTTTGAGCAGAAACAAGGGTGGAATGTTCTCATTTCCGACCTTGGTCAAGGGTTGCAAATTTTTTTATTGGTCTAATTTAAATTTATAGTTTTTTTTTCCAATAAGTGGCTTAAGATTTTGTTAATGTCTTCTATGTACTTCCCGTAGCAACTGCCTGATGGACAAACTTCAGTCATGAAGCAAATGGAGAAATGGCAAATTGGTGAACAGAAGATGACGGGCAGGAGTAGGAAAAGCATTTGCTAAGAACAGATTATGAGCGACAATGCAAAGGTTGCAGCTTACCTTCTGAACAAGCTGTAATGAGATTTCTGCTATTTTCCCACTCTATAAAATATCTATATCTCTTTGAAGTTCTGCACTATCTCCTCAAATTTTACAATTTTCCCAAGTTTTGTGTCATCCACAAGCTTTTAAAATTGTCTCCTGCACATCAAAATTGTTGATATATTTACATTTATATCTACTAGGAAGAGTAGGGAGGCTCAATGCTGATCCAACTTCCAGCCCCAAACATTCTCATTAGTCATTACTCTCAGATTCCAATCTATCAATCAAGTTTATATCCACATCACTGCTGACCCTTTTATTCCATGACATATAACTTACCTCATAGATTTGTTGTGCAGCATAACATAGAAAGCCTTTCGTAAGTCCATGTACATTGCATAATTAGCTTCCATTTCATCAATCTTCTCTGTTACCTCTTCAAAGAACGTCAGCATCATTTTCCCTTCAACATCCATACTAACTCTTTCAAATCAATTCATATTTTTTTCATTTGCTTGTTTATTCTAACTGCAATAACTTTTTATATGTTTGTTGGGCCATCATTTATTACCCATTCCTAACTGGTCATGAGAAAGTGTTGGTGAGCTGCCTTCTTGAAGCTCTGCAGTCCATTTGCTGTAGCTAGATCCACAAAACCATCAGAGGGAGTTCCAAGATTTTGAACCAGCGGCACTGAAGGAACAGCAGTATATTTCCAAGTCTGGATGGTGAGTGGCTTGGAGAGGATCTTGCAGGTGGTGGTGTTCCTATGTATCTGCTGCCTTTGTCATTCTAGATGGTAGAGGTTGTGGGTTTAGAAGGTGCTGTCTTAAGACCTTTGGTAAATGTTTGCAATGCATCTTGTAGATGGTACACACTGCTGCTACTGTGCATCAGTGGTGGAGCCACAAACAATCAAGCGGGCTGTTTTGTCCTGGAAGATGTCAAGCTTCCTGAGTGTTCTTGAAGCTATACTCGCCCAGGAAAATGGCATCACACCCCTGATTTAGACCTTATAGATGGTGGGTAGGCTTTAGGGAGTCAGGAAGACAATTACTCACTGCAGCACACTTAGTCTTTGTTCTGCTTTTATAACAACTGTACTTGTGGAACTAGTCCAGTTCAACTTGTAATCAATGATAATCCCCAGGATATTGATAATGAGGGTTTCTGTAATGGTTATGTCATTGAATGTTATGGGGCAATCATTAGGTTCTCTCTTGTTGAAAATGATAACCACTTGGCACTTGTGTAGTCAAATTATTACTTGCCAGTTGTCAGCCCAAGCATGGATGTTGTCCAAGTCTTACTGCATTTGAACATGGACTGCAACAACATCTGAGGTGTTGTGAATGGTGCTGAACATTGTGCAATCATCGGTGAATATACCGACGTCTGATTAAAGGAAGGTCTTTGATTAAGCAGCTGAAGATAGTTGGGCCTAGGACACTATCCTGAGGAACTCCAGCAGAGATATCCTGGAACTGAGATAACTGACCTCCAACTGATCACAACTATCTTCCTATGTGCTAGGTGTGACTCCAATCATTGGAGAGTTTTCCCTTTGCTTTCCATTTGCTTCAGTTTTGCTAGAGCTCCTTGATGCCACATTGGTCAAATGTAGCTTTGATGTCAAGGGCATTCTCTTGGTAGAGTCCAAACTCAGCATCAGTGAGTATGTTATTGCTAAGCATGTGCTGTTTGATATGACTGTTGATGATTCCACCTTCCATCACTTTATTGATGATGGAGAGTAGACTGATGGGGCAATAATTGGCCAGGTTAGATTTTCCTGCTTTTTGTGCACAGGTAATTTTCCACAATGTTGGATAGATGCCACTGTTATAACTGTACTGGAACAGCTTGGCTTGGAATACGACAAGTTCTGGAGCACAAGTCTTCAGTACTATTGCCAGATGTTGTCTGGTCCATAGCCTTTACAGTCTCAAGTACCTCCAACTGCTTCTTGCTATCATTTGGAGTGATGCAAATTGGCTGAAGACTGGCATCAGTGATACTGAGGACCTCTCTTTCTAGAAGTTTTCCAACCATCAAAGTTAAACTTACTGGGCTGTAATTGCTGGGCCACTCTTTACAAACTTTGAACAAGGCCATCCTGTTTACATCTCTTGAATCCTTCAGCACCATCCCCAATCCAGCAATGATTGAAAGATAATTCTGATGTCTGTCATTTCCACACTAACTGTAATATCTTTGGATGCCTGTCATCTGGTTTTGGTGCCTTATTAATTTGAAGTCTCAACATCTTATCCAATATTTCGTCCTTATTGATTTTACACCCTTCTAGTAACTGAGTTTAAGTATTATTTCTGCTAACATCATGGCCTAGGCAGCATAGGTAAAGACAGTGCAAAATATTCATTTAATAACTCATGCCTCTTGCCTTAAAGTGTAGTTCCCCTTTTTGGTCCTTAGTCAGTCCTACTCTACCTTTCACTACTGATGTGCTGATAGAAGACTTTGGGATTCCTCTTGTTAGCTCCAGTTGTTATACATAATCTCTCCCATGTATTTAGCTTGGTTGGTTATCTATGACCTGCAATTCTCCTGAATAAAATCTAGAAATGTTTGTCTCTTGCTACCCCTTACACTATCACTATCTTATTCCATATATGGATTAATTAAAACCCCCATCATAAATACTGTCTGTTTACAACTCTGTAATTTCCTTGAAGATTTGTTCCTCTATAGCCTTTCCACAGCTGGTGATCTGTGTGTTACAGTGTGCAATGTAATTGCATCCATCTCTGCAACTTACACTCTCACTACCTGCAACATCCTTGCATCTGTGCAAAAAGAATGAGAGTTAATATTTTGAGTCCAAAGACTCTGCCTTCTTCAGATTTTCAGCATCCACAGTATTTTTCTTTTATATTACTACTTTAGATGTCCATCTTGCTAATTTTCTAAACAGCTCTTTAAATTCTGATTGCAGGACCATATCCCCCTTCCAACCTGTGTCAGCAATACCAATAAGGGTCGTGATCTCTGGCTTTTTGATCTCCCCAGACAAAAAGTTCTGCAGCTGTTCTGTGTAATCCCTGACCCGAACACCAGGCAGGCAAGTCATCCTGGAGTCACATTGATGCCATGATTGCTGAAATACCAGTGTGATCCCCTAACTAAAGAATCCTCAATCAATTCTGCCCTTCCAGTCTTCTTCCTCCCTTCCTGTACAGCTGAACTACCTGTGATGCCAAGGGCTTGGCTCTTATTGCACTCCTTCAGGAATCCATCACCCTCACTGATATTCAGACTGGAAAACCACTTAGTGAGTGGAACTCTGGGGATTCCTGCACTATCTGCCTGCTTCTCTTGGACTGCCTGGCAATTACCCATTCCCTACTTGCCTGTTTTACCCCTTATGTACCGTGTAATCACCTCTCAGAATATACTTCTCGGGCTCAAGGATGGACCTCAGTTGACTCCAGCTGCTGCTCAAGCTCTGAAACATAGAGCTCAAGCTTGTGTAGATGAGCACGGACTCAACCAGGTCACAAGAAGCATCTGTGATTTTCCACACGTCATTGGATTGATATCCCATTTGCCCACTGCCCAGCCTCCAATCTTCCCTTAACATGTACTTTTAACTTGCTTAACTTACTGTAACTTTAATTACTTTAAGCTTACTCTTACACTATTAGCTACAAGCTGAAGATTAGCAAAGTGTGCTATTTCTTTGCTCTTATCCACAAATCAGCTCCCTCTCCTGTGCCTACAAATTCTTCCTTCTCTGTGCAAGATTAGAAATTTGTTTTTTCAAAATTACAGAACTGAAACACAGGCCCCAACAGCAACTACTCAACAACCAATCAAGTCACACCTGTGTAATGTCAGTTTTATACAATTTTTTTCTTCTCGTGTTTTATCTGGAATCCACTCTCTCTCTCTCTCTCTCTCTCTTGAGATTTTAGGTATCTCTGAGTCCTCCTCTTTCCACTCATGTCGTGCTGTTGACTATCTCTGGGCCCTCCTCTTTCTTATTCATCTAAGGAAACCGCTTCCTGATGTAACAAAGTGTGTAGTATGTATTATTGTTTTTGGAATTTTGATTGCTTTCAAGCAGATTGATCTGAGTCAGTTATGAAAAGGTTTTATTAAAAATTAAAAAAAAGGCCTGCAACTCATCATGGAGCAGAAAAATTCATCATTGTTTATAAATATTATGACTGCAGACCTCAGTGAAGTTAATGAAACCATGTTTATACGTTTCAGTGCAGGACACATAGAGTAAAGATATTAAGGCCATTAACTTTATTTTCAGTTCAGTTTAGAAAATCAGGGATTGAGTTCAGAAGCAAGGTCTTCAGTTCAGTACAGCCGACAACAAAGCTGAGTTCAGAACTTCATTTTAGTTCCTCTCCCAGTAAGAGTTATTCCTGTTCAGTTCAGGGAAACCAGCCACCCCGGCAGAAATTTCTAGTTTATGCAGCTTCTAGGTCAGGAGAGTTTGAACTGAAAGCTGCATGTCCTTGGAACCTAGAACATTTAGGCTTTCAGATTTGTGAAGAGTTTCAGACAGCAGACTCGGAAAGAAATCATCAAACAGTCTCCACAGTGCATTTTGAAGAAACTAGAAAGAAGTCAGTGAAGCAGAAACGGAAGCAGTTGAGATGTGGGTGTAATCTCTCTGGGCTTGACACTCTAATGGGTGATATTGTGAAACATGTTGAAACTTTGCTGTGATGTTTTAATATCGTTCTAACTCTTGTGTGTATGTATTTGCAGCTTCGTTTACTTGTTTTTTCTTTAGTGTAATAAACTTACGTTCAATTATTTTAAAAAGGATCTGCAGTCTTGTGTGGATATGTTTCAGTCATTCACTACTAGGTTAATGAACAAAAATATCAAACCTATGATCTAATAAGCCAGTGTTCATTCTGAAATCTTATTTTGTTCAGTATTGCCATCAGCTAGGATCGTCACACTAACCACCAATCTTGTTTTATGACAATGGCCTTTTTCAAGATAAAACTTTCAAAGCAACATTATAACTGCTGCTTCCTGGAGTCGATATTTGAGTAGTAGCATGCATGGAAGTTAGACTGTCTAAAAACTCTGAAGATATAGATCTTCCATGTCCATAAAATCAGTGCTAATGTACTGGTTTAGTTCACCTGACAGCTTTCCTAAAATATATTCATTCAAATCTAGTGAATCTTGCTTTTTAGCAGAATAAAGAGTTGTTGAAAGATGGCATTATGCAACCGATGCCGTTATCTACCACGCTAACCAAATTTGTCATTTCTTCCCCTCCTAATCCATGCCTCACAGAAACAATATGGAGAAAGAGGTTCAGGAAGGACAAAACGAAATAAGAATTTTTTTCAGAAATGAGATCAGAGAAATGGATGGTCAACTCAGATGGAATTTGAAATCAAAAATGATGAGTCACTCAATACAAACATCAAAGCAAAAAAAGGGCAGAGATCTTGGAGAAAAGTTCACAAGGTGGGTTTTGGGTTCTGATAAGGAATGAGAATTTTGAAGAAGGTGAAAGGTGTGGAACAAAATTCAGAACAGGACAAGCCAGAGTAGTGGGAGAGATCAAAGTGTCATTAAAAGACTTTTTGTCATTTACATAAATGATTTGGATGTGAGCATAAGAGGTACAGTTAGTAAGTTTGCAGATGACACCAAAATTGAGGTGTAGTGGACGGCGAAGAAAGTTACCTCAGATTACAACAGGATCTTGATCAGATGGGTCAATGGGCTGAGAAGTGGCAGATGGAGTTTAATTCAGATAAATGTGAGGTACTGCATATTGGGAAAGCAAATCTTAGCAGGACTTATACACTTAATGGTAAGGTCCTAGGGAGTGTTGTTGAACAAAGAGACCTTGAAGTGCAGGTTCATAGCTCCATGAAAGTGGAGTTGCAGATAGATAGGATAGTGAAGAAGAGGTTTGGTATGCCTTCCTTTATTGGTCAGAGTATTGAGTACAGGAGTTGGGAGGTCATGTTGCAGCTGTACAGGATATTGGTTAGGCCACTGTTGGAATATTGCATGCATTTCTAGTTTCCTTCCTATCGGAAAGATGTTGTGAAACTTGAAAGGGCTCAGAAAAGATTTACAAGGATGTTGCCAGGGTTGGAGGATCTGAGCTATAGGGAGAGGCTGAACAGGCTGGGGTTGTTTTCCCTGGAATGTCAGAGGCTGAGGGGATGACCTTATAGAGGTTTACAAAATTATGAGGGGCATGGATAGGATAAATAGATAAAGTCTTTTCCCTGGGGTCGGGGAATCTAAAACTAGAGGCCACAGGTTTAGGGTGAGAGGGGAAAGATATAAAAGGGACCCAAGGGGCAACGTTTTCACGCAGAGGGTGGTACGTGTATGGAATGAGCTGCCAGGGGAAGTGGTGGAGGCTGGTACAATTGCAACATTTAAGAGGCATTTGGTTGGGTATATGAATAGGAAGGGTTTGGAGGGATATGGGCCGGGTGTTGTCAGGTGGGACTAGGTTGGGTTGGGATATCTGGTCGGCCTGGACAGGTTGGACTGAACGGCCTGTTTCCATGCTGTACACCTCTATGACTCTATGTGCCACATGACCACCACTCAAAAGACAAGTGAAAATATTCAGTCAGGAGTAATCCATTTCCACCCATCAGCCAAGTTTCACCTAAATTCAAAATGTTCATATAATCATCCACAATAGCTGTTGTGGTAAACAAGGCCCTGTTTTTGATAGAGTGGGCATTTGGTAAGAAAATGTAAAGGGTCTGATTGTACATCAGCTATCATCAACCATGGAGGCAATGATAGGTGAAGTGTGATGACAGGAAGCTAAGCATCCAAGTTACACATGAAATGGAAAGATTGGAACGCAAGGATATTTGGTGTTGTAGTTGGTGATGAGCCAGTGCTGGGGGTATAATTGGGCCCTCTGGAGGATGGAGAGGCAAAGAGAAGATCATTGTGCATTTAGCTAAGAATTAGAGCAAAAAAGCAGAGAAACACTAATCAGCTAAGGAAATTCAGGGGAAAAAAAGCTCGAGGAGAAATGAAGACTGGAATGGCTAGGTGACCAAAAAACCCCCAAAAGAACAGTTTTCTACCCTGTGGATTGTAAATGATTTGAGAAGGTTTTGTGTTGCAGTCATGACTTGTTTATAACTTTTTTTTGCTGCATACACACAAATACTTGTGCAAATCTCAAAACAAATCATGATACAAATATTTCAACTCCATCAAAATGAAGGCTAAATGAGATATTCTTGTTACAGTTATGCAATTCCAGTCCTTGGTGGTACAAAAATTGTTCTAAGCAGTTTTTCAGATCATCGGCCCCTGCAAAGTATGATCAAACGTTCCTGCTCAGACTGTTCTCCGTACTTGTGCTCTTCTTAGCTGTAGCTAAGTCCCACTCCAGAGATCAGAACAAATACAATTTAGTTGACATTCAAGTACAACATTAAAAGGGTACTGTAGTGTTGGAGGTGACCTTTTTAGGATAAGATGTTAAATGGAGGTCCTCAACAGCCCTTTCTGTTGGCCATCAAAGATCCCTTGGCAGTATTCCAAACAGAGGGTGAGTTATTCCTGATGTCTTGAGCAATCTGTATTGCTCAAATCAGTATCACAAAATATGGATTATCAGGTCATTGCTGTTCATGGGAGTTTCATGTGTGCAAACTGGCTGCTGCTCTTCCTACATTACAGTAGTAACTGTACTTCAACAGTGGTCCTTTGGCTAAAGTCATGAAAGATGCTACACATTTGTAAGCACTATTTCTTTCTCTCTTGAAAAAAACATGAGGCATACTACAGTTAAAATTAGAGACATAAGAAATGGTTGAGTTGCAGCATTTTATTAGGTTGTTGTACAAAGCTCTGCAGCATGGTACGCACTGTACCAACTTCTTAACCTGCACCCCCCCCACCCCCCCATTTCAAATCACCCACAAATGAAAGCTACATTTGTTCAATTTGTTGGTGCAGTATAATAAAATCAATATATCCAAGAAGTCTATTTGTACACACATAACCTTGCATTTTCATTTTGTTTACACTGTCACAAGGGCTCAACAGTCTGATTAAACACAAATAACTCCACAAATGGATTTTTATTGGACTAGGCATCATCCTGTAGTTAAATCTCTACTTTTGCATTGGTCAAAGTTGAATAGATGCAGATCTCTGGTAAAGGTGTTCTCTCTCCTTTCAGGAGTAAGGGTGGTCATAATGCAATGCCACAGTTTGAGAACATCATTACAAATTTTGGGTGTTCTTCAGTAGCACAGGTCTGGCCATTTCCAGAAAGTCCAGCTTGGGATCCAGGGAATGACTGAGGCTCTCCAAGACCATGAAGGCAAAAATGATGGAGACCAGGTTACTTTCCACCTTGACCTGGAGTTGAGAGAAGAATTGCAAACAAAGATGCAGTCACATTTTAACTGATCAAAAACATGGATTTCCACCATGTCATCAAACTCAGAGTTTCACTTTACCTTGTGTGCAAACAGTGTCTCCAAAACCTGAGACAGTAAACCTGCAACATGGAGCTGAGAAAATAAGAGGGGAAAAAAGACATTTAAAATTGATCAGCCAACAAAAAAAAAACATCTTTCTTTCTTCCTCATCAACTGGTACTATCAGCCCACTTTCCATTCTATCTGACAGCAATCTAGTGATTAAAATAAACCACACAACTGTAGTATTTCATGGAGTCACTTCACCTGGGGACAAATATGTAGAAATCACCATTATGACAACAAATACATTAACTGGATATTTCTATTAAACCTTTACAATGAACATTTCCTGCATGACAATGCTGAATTATATCAGTATTATTATAATGCAGCCTTAACTAAGGAATGTCAATGTGCTAATACCTCTCCCAGAGAACCTGTCTTCTTCCTGGCTTCACTGAAGAGATTTTTTATTTCAGATTTAAAAAGTTGTATGTCCGGACATTCATTGGTTCTGGACCGAGTCAGGACTAATTCTGCAACTTGTTCTCCCTGAAAATAAAACAGCGTGCAGTATTACACAAAATCCAGGTAAATTTAGTACACCTATCTTTGTTGACCTGCAATTTGACCACCTACGCCCAACACACTGCTTCTCTGGATAAAAGCTCAAATTAAGAATGAGGAAAGCAGAAATATAGCTTTAAAAAATGAATAGGAAACTAACCTGGATGCAACGACCTAAAGAGGAAAGCTTAATGAATACAAGTTACTGAACAGTCACCATGGTTACTAAGATCAAAATCAAATACACAATTCAACTGTTAAATACTTAGTGGTAGAATTAATTAAATGACTTTGATACTGCTACTAAACCCCATCAGCAAGTATCAATAAAATTTATCAAAATCAGTTAATCTCAGCAAGAAGCAGCTTTTAAACTTTGTCTGGACCAAGAAAGGGCCATAAGGCCCACAGAGCCACTCAGTGAAGAATACCTTAATCTTTAAAGGAATGCTCTCTCATAAGCAAATGATAAATGAATTTATGCCTTCCTGTTAACTAATGCTCTATGTCACCAATATCACATATAGGGTAGGGTTAGAATGTACAGCTTCTAATATTGGCAGAGCATGATATCCAATATATTTACTCAGGATGGGTCTCATGATTTGATATCCAAATATTACAATTTTATGTTAAATGTTTGCAGGAGGAAACTGAAAATTCTACATTAAAGTGGATTGAAGTAATAGATTTTTTATCGTATGTAAAAAGCAAACTTGAAATTCTCAAGTTAGATCAAAAGTAAAGTAAAATAAAAACACACGATTACAAGAGTTGATTGACCTACATTTTGCAGCACTTCCCTTATCTGGTCTTTTGGGGATGGAATGGTACATACAGAGGAAGAAGAATTTACATACTCTTACCTGCCCTTCAATTAAAGCAGTGAAGACAGCCTTGAAATTATGCACGTCAGATGGATGGAGTTCAGTAACAATGCCAGTATCTAGAAGAATAAGCTTTAATGGGCATTGGGAATGATGCACATTAACAATTAGCGTATCACACAAGTCTACAATCGTCGTCTTGTCATCATTTTGTAAATCAAATTGATTAGCCCCCTGGATGAAAATATTTCTAGAGTGAAGGTCTCCATGAATAAAGTTATCCACAAACACCTATGGAGAAAAACAATATTTCAACAGGGAACACTGTCACAGTAACACAGAGAACTAAACGTCTTTTTCAGAATCATTAATTTGCTACACTTGATAAAGTACAGCACCTGATGTAGATCATTCAAAGATGTAGTTCACCATTCTCTTCCTGCATCTCTTCCCCAATTCCATTTTCTCTGAACTCCTCCTATTCATCACATCCCCTCCTTTTCTTCCTCTCATAAATCGCTTTATTCACCACCTGATAAAGAGGCAGCGCCTAAAAACCTAGTGCTTCCAAATAAACCTGTTGGATTATAACCTGATGTTGTGTGATTTTTAACTTTGTACTGGAAAAAGACTGTTATCACAATTTGAGTCAAAACAATGTTCCTTCTATCAGTTGGCTTTCAATTCCTTGAGACTGTGTTTATTTATGACCCAACACTAGGAAAACACTTCTGGCACATGGTAGTGCCAGTCACTGATTAAAGTAACAGGTGCTTTGAAATGTTTTCTGTCACTTTGAAAGTAATTATAATTGTCTTCTTAATAACAAAACCAGTAATGGAAAAAATGCAGCTACGTCAAAGAGCAACCCTTTTCGAGTCTAGTCAAATAGTCAATACAAGCTCAACTCAAGCAGTCAATACAAGATATCTAGGAATGACAGTCTTTCTACAGTAATCAATTAGTCTTCTGAACTATGGAGTTTCAGCATTGGTAAAAATCAGTAAAATAATTTTTTTTAAAAATTATTGATTGCAGGGCTTGTAACAATGATTCTCAGATTAGGAGACCAATTATCTGCCAACTAAGCTTGCCAATTTGTGTAGGAACTAAGCTGCAGTGTTAAACTGTCCTTTTTGCATCATTAAACTGTTTGACAGCAAAGTGACATGGATCCACCAACTTGTATGCACAGAGGCAGAAGTGAGGGGTGAGAACAAACACAACTGTTCTTGATGCCTTTACTGTCCACAGGACCATTTACCCCCAACTTATTGCACTATACTTCCTTTAAGACCCGAGATCATATCCTTCCCTGGTTTCTGTTCTCTTATTGACACTAACAGCAAATTTGCATCAGTTTTTCTTTATGATCACATAGCAACTTCTCTGAGCCTTAGCTGCTTCACTCTACTCATTACTTCTTTTCCCTGTGACTCCGCATCAATGCCCCATTGTTTCCTATGCCTTTCCTAATCTCATACACTTTCTTTGTCTGTCTTGCCCCAAACAGCTTCTTCCCCTCCACCAATCCCCAGGTTTGCTTATCTGCCCTGCTCTCACCCTATCTCCTCACTCATCCATACCCTTTATCAACCCATTCCCCAACTTGGCTCATCATTCTCCTCCTGCATCTCTTCCCCAATTTCATTTTCTCTGAACCCCTGGTATTAATCACATTCCCTCCTTTTATTCCTCTCATAATCCCTTTTATTCACTCCCTTATCACCTAACTATCCAACAATCACTCATTCAATAGGTCTGTGAGCAGCCTTGAATTCCCATGTCCAGTGCCACTGGAGATTGACTATTTGTTATTTTAAAATTGGACATTGTTATTCCTAAAACACCACAAGCACCCAACTTGGTATAAACACCCTGTGGCTCACCATAAGCAACACAATAAGAGACATTATTAGAATGTATTAAACTGCTGAGTCTGTTTGATTTGTGTTTCTCTTAACTATGACACTTGGTACATTGTCTGCAATCAATTACATATAAGTCTGCAGTTTATCTCAATCACTAATGTGGTGGTGGTAATGCCTGCTGTTCTTTCTTCTGATTGTACTGTAACCTTTGATAAACAAGAATACAAGAGTAGATGAGTCATTGAAGCGAGAGGGAAGGGAAGAATCGGTACAGAGTAAGGAAGGCAAAAAGAGAGTATGGGCTAAGGGAAAGGATGGGAAGCAATGAGGGTGATGTGGAATAACAAATGAAGGAAATTATATGTTATTTTGCTTCCACTGCACCCTACACCTGTTGTACATTAAAGGAGTGTTCAGTTTACTCCGATTAATTTTGAGCAATACAAATGATACAAACATTTTATATTAAGCACACAAACACATTAATTAATAAAAAGGTGTTGCATTCTCCCAACATGTTATGCAGTGAATCAAACAGACCACAAAAAAAAGTCCAGTTTAACTTCAGGCCTGTTCTGGTGAAAATGATTCAATTGGTCTTACAGTTCCCAAGCTAGGGACAAAAAGGAAAATCAATTGAGGTGATTTTTAAGAGAAAACACTTGCATGTTAATGAACAAGCGCTGATTTTGTGATGCCACTGTTAAACAACCTGGCAACACTCAATTAAAACAAAGATCTGCAGATGCTGGAGATCTGAAATGAAAACAGAAATTGCTGGAGAAACTCAGCAGGTCTGGCAGCATCTGTGGAGAGAAAACAGAGTTACTTTTTGAGTTTGGTGACTCTTCATCAGAAGAGTGGTAATACACAATGCCCAGTTACAGATACAAAAAGCAGGGGAAGTACTTATCGCAGCAAGAGTCAGTAATTTTAAGTCAGGTAAAGTGTTGTGCTTGGAAAATGCTTAATGGGTTATTATTAATAGTGACACAGGTGCAGCTCTCTGTATAGCCTGTTTTCACATATGCAATTGTAATTGTCTGGTCCAATTAATCAGTACTTCTCATATTCTCCCTTTACATACTGTCGAACAACATACTAAATATTTTGTGGACCCTCTCCTCACATCATTTTCACAGCCTATGACCATTACCATCTTCAGCAGCATCTCCACCCCAACTCTTGCCAACTTCTGTTTCAGTACGTAAGGTACATCCTTTGCCAAGTACATTGAGATGGGTTCATTCTCCTAAACACAAAGAACACAGAAAAGTTAGACTCTCACTATCCCTTGTGATTGTATACAGTAGCATTTAATTAAATGTTGAGTGTTCTGAATTCCCTGTCCAGACTCTAAAATATCAGTTTATTGGTCAAACAGTTGTTTTGTATATGACATTGAACCAGTGCTACTACTGCTGCATAAAACTTACACATTCCCAGTGTAAATAAAGGATGATGTGAAATATAAAATAAGATTCTGTAGTAACCATGCGCTGAGAGAACAGAGAATGATGGTGGAGGGGTGCTTTTTGAATTGGAGGTCTGTCACCAGCAGTGTTCCATAGGAATCAGTTCTGGGTTCTCTTTTGTTTGTCATTTATATAAATGATTTGCTTAAGAATATATAAGAGGCATGGTTAGTATGTTTGCAGATGACGCCAAAATTGGTGGCATAGTAAACAGTGAAGAAGGTTTACTAAGATTACAAAGCGATCTTGATGAAAGGGGTCAATGGGCTGAAAAACAGCAGGTGGAGTTTAATCTGGATAAATGTGAGGCATTTCATTTTCGTACAACAAACATGGGTAGGACTTATACAATTAATGGTAGGGCCTTGGGTAGTGTTGTAGAACAGAGGGACTTAAGGGTGCAGATATATAATTCTTTGAAGTTTGTGTCACATATAGACAGGGTGGTTAAAAACACGTTTGGCACACTCCCCTTATTGCTCAGTCCTTTGAGTATAAGAGGTGGGAAGTCATGTTGAGGTTGTACAGAGGACATTAGTCAAGCCTCTTCTGGATCATTGTGTCCAGTTCTGGTCACCCAGTTATAGAAAGTATGTTACTAAGCTGGAGAAGGTTCAGAAGAGAGTTACCAGGATGTTGCTGGGTATGGAAGATTTCAGTTATAAAGAAAGACTGGATAGGCTGGACTTTTTCACTGGAGTGCAGGAAGTTCAGAAGTGACCTGATAGAAGTTTATAAATTAATGAGAGATATAGATAGAGTTAATGGTAGTTGTCTTTTCCCTAGGATAGAGGATTTCAAGATGAGGAGTCACATTTTTAAGGTGAGAGGAGAGAGATTTTAAAAAAGACAGGAGAGGCAAATTTTTTCAGAACATGTTTTGTGTGTAAAATGAATTTCCTGAGGAAGTGATGAATGTGGTACAATTATGTTTAAAAGACATTTGGATAGCTACATGAGTAGGAAAGGTTTAGAGGGATATAGACCAAGAGCAGGCAGTTGGGGCTAGTTTAGTTTAGGATTATGTTTGACATGGACTGGTTGGACCGAAGGGTCCATTTCTGTGCTGTATGACAATGACTCTAAAGCACACATCTGTCTTAGAACGTAGAGGAGAAATGCTCCCTACAAACTTACTGTACAGCTACATCCAACGCACAAGATAACAGGACTGCAAGAACTAGAAAACGTTATTGACCTCAGTTGGTTTATCCTTTTGTTTTTGGAGAGACATTGCCCAGCATAAGCTCCCTCTTTCCAAAGAGAAACTGCTGCTCAGAATAAATTTTCCAATCAGACATGAAAAGCCAATAGGCCTGCCAGAATGATTCTTTAAAAATTATTTTTTCAAAAGAATCATTATATTGGGGTAAATGTTAACCTTTACTGTACCATGGCACCCCACCCCACCCTCACGTTCATTACAAGCACCTTGAAACTTAATTCGATTGAAACCAATAGAGTGATAATTAAGGTGGGGTGGGGTCACAAAGTGCTCCATTACAACAAGCTCTCCTCTCCTCACTGTTTGATCACACAGCATTGCCCTTTGATGTGAAGGGCACTGCAGGTCACTGGCCACTTGGGTGTTTCATTGCTTCCAGGTGGTGGAAATTGAATAAAACTTTGTGCACCTTGTGTCTTTCACGGTGTCTCACACCTGCACACACACAACATGGGTGCTGGGGATAAAATAAGCACTACCGCAGTTAGGCAGTAGTGTGGGAAAAAAAAAGACAAAGCTCTCCTCTCCTCCAGATTACCTTCCATGCTGTGAACACAATGTAAGTTTACCATACACGACACTTCCAGAACTACACTGTGCATTCAAAGAGTTTTTCGATATTTCCTTAACCCATTCTAAATACCACCTCATACTTCTTCTACTGTCTCAGGTGTACGTTTTTCTAAGCATTTGACAATATTTATCTTAATTGCTCCAGTTTCTTACAGGCCTGTATGTTCATGAATACAAATACATTCAACTTCATATTATTCAGTTGTCTAGGAATAATAGGTCCATTCTAAAGGTTGTTGAGAGATAATTATTTGGAAGCTCTGTTTTGCAGTTAAACTCACTTATCTTCTTTCTGAGGCAAAGATTAGTATGTGCTAGGATTTGTAGTTAATGCATTCTGAAGAAGAGAAAAATTTTAAGGACCACCACTTCTAGGACCTCTTAAGTTTCACCTGTGTTATGGCCTGGTAACAAAACTGAATTTCTGTCTATTGGGAAACTGAGGCCATTTCAACCTTATCTTACCAACCTCTGTTAATTAATATTTTTGTGTAAAATCACAGCAGATTAAATGATGTCACTTAAATTTGATATGCTTGCAATATTAAGAATTCTCAGGAAAGACTAGAATTTTTGAACAAACATGCCTGTATGCACTTTAATCACATTCCTAACCAGATGTTTTAAAAATTCAATTTATCAATTTCATGTAATTTCCAAGTTCTTCCATGCAAGTAATTTTTTTTGGGCTGTTATATTAGGTGTCATTTCACACATGATTAACTGCTAATTACTAGTGTTCCACGGAGAAATCATTTTTCCAACCATCAGCTTCCTTCAAGAGCTTTATTAGCTTTGATGTTCTACTGTAGTCTTTCAATTGTCATTCAATTGCCATAACTTCATTCTTTTGAACTGCAATAGATTTGAGGCTGGGTGAACAAATTGCAAAGAATGTTCCTGCACTATATGTCAATAAACGGCTAGTGATGTAATTGTCATGATGAAGGGCTTTTGCCCGAAATGTCGATTTCGAAGCTACTCGGATGCTGCCTGAACTGCTGTGCTCTTCCAGCACCACTAATCCAGAATGTAATTGTTCATGTAAATGAACAAATATAAATGTTCATTTATCCATTTACCTTCGACATTTGATGCAAAATCAAAAGTAGGCCATTCAACCCATCCAGTCTGATCTGCCATTCAATGAAATTTTGGCTGGTTTGATAAATCTCAATTCCACTTTCCTAGCTTTTCTCCATATCCCTTGAGTTACTTAATGATTAAAAATCTGCACATCTCAGCCTTGAATATACTATGATTTGGAGGACTAGTGTTGGACTGGGGTGGACAAAGTTAAAGATCACCCAACATTAGGTTATAGTCCAACAGGTTTATTTGGAATCACTAGTTTTTGAAGCGCTGCTTCTTCATCAGGTGGTTGTGGAGCAGAATCATAAGACACAGACTTTTTAGCAACAGGATTGCAGCGCCATGGAATGTAATATTAAAAGCTAGATTTGTTTAATATTACATTCCATGGCGTTCAATCCTGTTGCTGTAAAGTCTATGTCTTATGATTCTGCTCCATAACCACCTGAAGAAGCAGCGCTTTGAAAGCTTGTGATTCCAAATAAACCCGTTGGACTTTAACCTGGTGTTGTGTGATTTTTAACTTTGAATGTACTAAATGGCCTAGCCTTGAAAGCCCTCTGCAGTCGAGAATTCCACAGATTTGGAATCCTCTGGAGGAAACAAAGATCTTCTCATCTTTGACATAAGTGTACGACACCTTATTCTGATATAATGCCCTCTGGTCCTAGAATTTCCAATATGGGGAAACAATCTTTCCACACTTAGCCTGTCAAGTTTCCGTATAACCTTCCGGATTTCGGGAAAGAACCTCTCATTCATCTATATTACAATGAGTAAAGGCACAATCTAATCAACTTCTCCTCATAGACAGTCCCTTTATATCTGGTATCCGTCTATCTGGTTTGCCACTAATCCCAATACATCTTCCCTTAAATAAGGGGGACAAAACTGTTCACTGTATTCCAGCTGTGATCTGACTAGAATGGAATTAAGTCAAAGTTCATCTTTTCTCCTGCGGTTAAATTCTCATATCTATTGCTTTTATGTTTCACTATTGCGGTGTCTCCATAGTCTTACCAAACCATAGAGGCTTCTCTTATTAGAGAGAAGCGACTGGTGGTGATTTAATCGGAGGGCCACCAGACCTCAGGCGAGTGAAGAGATTGAGAAGGAGAGTCCTTCATGGTAACCTCAAACCGGTGATGGGAATCGAACCCACACTGTTGGCATCACACTGCTCTGCAATACGACAATCCAACCAACTGAGCTAAATCAATTCCCATGTTTTACAATGGCAATCAAATTAAAATCCTGTTTCACCCTGTTCCAACAACAAATTTCAACAACAACTTGTAGTTTAAAAAAATACCTCAAATGTTTCAACCAGAATTGTTCTTGTGACAAACGGCCTGAGAGGTATTGGAAACTTGACTGATTCCATATTCTGAAAATTCTCTCGGAACTTCTCCATATTCTTTGCTTCATGGCGCAAGTCAATCTGTCGGGTAATGCCAGGAAACAGTGTTTAGTTTAGATAAATGCTGTCTGAGTTGAACTACAGAAGGAAGTAATTTCTCACTAGCTAATCCAATAACTTAAAAAAAAATCACAAGACACTTTTTTTAACCTGAGACAAATCATTAAAGATTAAAAAGAGAAAATTTTAAATTCCATTAAAGAAAATTACAGGAAGAAATATTATTATTAGATTTTTTTTATTATTAGATTCCCTATAGTGTGGAAACAAGCCCTTTGGTCCAACCAGTCCACACCGACCTTCTGAAGAGTAACCCACCCAGACCCAATTCCCTCTGACTAAAGCACCTAACACTATGGGCAATTTAAAATGGCCAATTCACCTGAACTGCACATCTCTGGACAGTGGGAGGAAACCAGAGCAGCCAGAGGAAACTCACACAGACATGGGGAGAATGTGCTAACTCCACACAGAATTGAACCTGGGAGCCTGGTGCTGTGAGGCAGCAGTGCTAACCACTGAGCCACCGTGCTGGGAAAGCAAGCACTAATTCTGCACTGTTAATTCGAGGTTTTGTTCTCCATTTGTACTTATTCTATAGTATTGCTACAAAATTAGTCGGAGTTTACCATGATTAACATCAAATGTAGCCAATCTCATAACTACGGCATTTACAAAAGCAGCAGGCAAAACAGCTAATCGAAGTTCCAGTTAAGTTCTTTAAGAGCTTAAAACTAAGTGATTGACTGTCAACCCATGAGTAGGTCTCTCTGAGAGAAAATACTTTACAGTTAACTGTATGACAAAAATAAGCATTTTCTTCTGAATTATTTCTGCTTCTGTGAAGTAGGTCTTATGGTTACAGTTGTTTTCAGTTGGAACAGGAATGCAGGATGATGAGTCCAATGGAGTTCACTAAATGTTTGTTGATCTGATTGATCACTGCTAGTTACTTGCCAGCCTAGAATTAATATTTATTATTATCGGATAATTTGAGATTGCTAACCAGTTGAAAAATGTAAACTTTATCATTGCTCAGTTCACTGCTGCTGAATCATTCATCATTTTAATGAGTTGACACAGTCATGTTTAGTCAATGATGTATACAATTATTTCACTTTAGTTTCAGAAGTACTAATTTTCACAGGCTGACGTAACACCGACTATTAGCCATTTTAGTCATAAGAACTTTAAAAAAATGTAATATGACGTAGGTATATCTTTTACTAAGAAGATTTCTGAAAAGCACTTGAATTGCAAATAAGATGGAAAAGAACATCTATCTCCTCCAACTAACACACTCTCCTGCCTCCTCACTCACAGAGACACCTGTCCAATCTTTCAGAAAGGCCATGGTCAAAAGTAGACTTAGGTAATTTGTGTCCTCACCAGTCGTTTCATGACCTCTTCAAATTCTCCTATTACTTCAGTCAACCTCAGCCACTTTAGACCTGGCAGGAGATTGAGAACCCAGCTTGCTGCTTTCATCAGCATCAGATCCATATTGACTCGATGGGCTATCCCAGGGTGCATCACCTACAAACAGAAATAGTAGATGTGAGCCTTTGCAAACTGTCTTACTCTGCAGTCTCATATTATAAAATCCAAATGGGACGAAATGAATATCATCTCTTTCTGTTAATTGTAAATTATCTCCAGAAAACAGTTTGGAGAACTTAGCCATGGTTGCAGAAATGCCTAAAATGTAATATTAATTGACACAGACATACAGGCAGACTCAAAGATGGCCTTGTATGAAATGAAAAGGTCATGCTGGTTTGCTTTATTGACACTGGTGATTACGGCACATTGATCCTACAAACAGGAGGATAAGTGCGCAGCATGCTGACTTAATCTGAGACCTGCTTGTGAAATAAGCGAGGAGTATAACAAGTTGAGCACTGCTGAAAAATCCCAGAAATGCTGCCGAAGCTTTTTGTCTTGCACTCATCAGACAGAATCAGAAGAATACCATATCTGAAAGGGAACAATGATTTATATTGCATGAAGAGAGGGTTCTGATTGATTAGTAGAGGCATTGTTATGAAGAATCTATTGTAAAAAATTAAATGCTAAGCTCTTGTTAAATTCAAATCAGGCAAGTTGTCACTAATTGGTCAAGACATTGCTTTGGGTAATACACCAGGAAACAACTATCTCCAAAGGTTTTGTTATAGCACCTTCCAGCATGCACACAAATGAACCTGACAGATAATTATAAAATTGGTTAGAACATAGAACAATACAGCGCAGAACAGGCCCCGCCCTCTATGTTGTGCCGACCTGTGAACTATTCTCAGCTCGTCCCCCTACACCATCCCATCATTATCCATGTGCTTAACATAATTGGGATTTTTTAGCCATTGATGTCCAATTGTAGAATTACCACCTCGAATGTTGGATACCACATTCCAGCATTTAAAATACATTGGAACAGTGGTTAAATTCACCATGAAAGCACCCAAATACCTGGAGGAAAACAAAATCAATCATATGTTGACCAATTCCAGTAAATAAGCCAGAGTCTGTGAATTGTTATTTCTCCAAAGGTCCTGTGTTTCTCATGCTCCTCCAATCACCAGTTCCCACTTTCTCACTCTTGCTGCTTCTCAAGAGACAGAATATATCATTGCAGGAGCAGCAAAGTAAGAAAATCTTGGTTTGGAGGAGTTGGTCTGACCAGACGCACAGCCTGCAGAAGACTTTGACAAGGTGACAGCACGCCCGGGTAACTGTCTCTCACTCAACTTGAAGGAAGTATGTGCCCATTAGGCTGGCCCCAAATTTCACCGCTGATTGAGGGTGACAGGTTCAGAGGCCTGAGTTTCAGCCAATCAGGGGCAGGGATGCTGAGCAAAAAAAAACCAGACTGGAGAGCTTATAAAGTTTCTGGCCAGTTCAGCATCATTCTTTCTAAAGTTACTTTAGCATTTTCTTTTGTTTTCACAAGCAAACATTGGTGAGCTTGAACATTGTACATTGAACATGGTCTATAATCATATTTACCTTCTATAATTATCTTCATGTGAGCAACGAACCTCCTTCATTCATGTTTCTTTGGAGTTGTAAATTAAAATTTGAGAATCTTAATCTTGACCTTTATTTTGCATTGCTTTCTGATGATTTTAAGTTATGCATGATCAATTATTAACTTAAAGTGTAAAGGAAAATAATTGTTTTGACATACTATGTAACATTCTGTGCAGGGCCTGAGTTTGAGTCTGGGGAGGTGAAGCAGAATGGCAGCTGAGTGAGTCGGGGAAAAAGGAACATATAATGTTGAGATATTCAATTTTTAAAAATTAACATCAATATCTTAAGTTAGAGATTCCAAGTTAAACAATTTTATATATAAAAATACAATCTTTAATAACTTTCCTTTCTTGTTGAAGCAAAAAAACCCACCTAAAACCACACATATAGAAGGCAATGTTACTTTGTGACTGCATTATCTAAAGGGTCTAAATCACTCTAAAGGAGTGCGGGAATGAACAAGGTGCAACTGAAAACCAACAGGTAGACCCCAAACATGAAAAGTAGCCATGATAAAAATCACGCAAGCTGCCCTTGGAAATATATATTTAGACCACTGTTATGTTCTGAGTTTTGCAAGTATGGAATAGTCGAGTATCGTTAATGCTCTGCTTGTTGCAAACAAACAAATGGACATGCTATTTAATATAATACATCAGTCGTTGGGACATTATGGCCCACATATCTGGTATCACACTGTCCACTGAAATTTATATACAATGGATCCCCTTCCTGTACCCACAGAGGATACGTTCCAAGACGTACCACGGAAGCACAGAACAACGGATAGGAGCGAGCCCATTCATTTCAATGGTAAATTTACTTTCCTGACAGCCTCCTGGTCCCTTGTTCTGGAAAGTTCCCCATAATATATTCGGGCTGCAGTAAACCATGGGTAACTGAAACCATGGAAAATAATTCCGCTGATACGGGGGTTGCACTGTATTTACTTATTTGGGTAGTAGGCAAAAAAAATTTATATTTGGATTGATGGCAACTCCTGATTGTAGAGAATAACATTCCTGTTGAAACTATTTAGCAGCAGCCTGGAACATCAATTTTTCTTGGCTAATCTAGAATATTCCATAGTAATCAGAGATAGACAATAGTAAAATGGATGATATGCTCCATTAACACAATGCTACCATCAAGTCAAAAAGATATTCTACCTACTACTGTTACAACATGGAGTAAACCCCTCCGCTAATTTAAACCAGACACACAGAAAAGCTCACCTCACCTCGTAATCTGTTAAAGTTTGAGTGACAAAGAACTACCCTAAATATCACTATTTAAAGAAAAAAAATTAACAATTTTGTTCTTTCAGTCCAAAAGAGAACATTAGACAATGACTATTTACAACTCCTTTCTCTTAAACCTATCTTTTGCCTCCCACTCTACAATACTGGTCTGATAAAAAACTAAATTAAGATTTACAAAACAAAAATCACATTTCAAAACCAGCCAGCTGTGTCTATTCTCCTTTGTAGATTTTCCTGGGTCATCTTTTCTTTGGTTTTTTGCTGGGCAAATTTCTGACAGACAGGTACCTTTTAGAGAACTAATCTTCTAGCAGTCTGTTGATGCTTGGCTGCTCTTTGCTGTTCTGGCCAACTGTTCAAAATACCCGATTTCATATACCCCCAAAACATCAGACCGTCTCATTGGTTTGATGCCTTCAAAACATTAAAATTCAAACTCGATTGGATTTTGGTATCTTGGGGCATAATGTAAACTGATTTGCCGAATTTGAATTTGTTGAGTAACATAGCAACCCAGCTCCAGCTATTTGTTTCACAGCCAAATGTTACATTTTTAAATTGTTCAGCACACTCTGCTTTCAGTCAGTCCTTGCCAGCTTTCACTCTCTTTTAAAGGTACGGTACACCTATAACTTCATAACACTATACAATGTGGCATATGAATTTCAGTGAATGTGATGCTAAGCAAATGGGCCATAGGTTCCAATGACCGCATCAAACCTTTTGGGCGTTAGCAACAGACAATATAATGACCATACTCAAACCCAATTTGTGTTTGCCTAAAACATTGGGATCAACGTATGAGTATACGACTGGACAGCATTTGGCAAACAATTCTGTTTGTACAAGGATTATAGTAACGACCAATTTAAGATTAACAGGTGGACTTGCACTGTAGCTCACTTACACTTGCTAGAAGGTACACAGTTATTTGCAGAGTCCTGTCCTTTGCAATCAAGAAGAACTGAGCAATTTCCAACTAAATAAAAGATTGGAGACAGGCATTCCCTAGTACATTTCCCATGGCTTGACTAATCAACATTTACTTGCTTGGATTTAAACAAAAGCTTGGACGTTAAGTGTTCCCTGGTGCACTGTCTATGGCAATGTCTCTACCAATCATAGTCCATATGCCAACTCTCTCCTTATGCAGTATGAATTATCACTTCTTTTGAAGTCAGGCATTCTTGCAAAGCTGATCTGATGAACACAAGTTGAAGAACTAGAATAGTGTCTCTCTTTTCTCAGCAATACTCAGGGTTTGGATTACCAAGTGACCATTATGTCTAATTATCTTGATGCAGACATTGTACACAAAAATGACAAAAGTTATTCTTTTCATGAACTACCTTCTACTCCATGGCAAAATAAAAACATAAATATCTAGCTTTAGAACTCTTTTCATTTGCACCAGCACCCTAATACAGCTGCACACATATATAAACGCACCAATAATAACCTAACATTCGTATTTAATTTTTAAGCACTAAAAATGGCTTCTACAGGAAAAAAACTAAACTTGAAAGGTTATTTATAGCACATGTGTAGTCTTCTGTAGAACTGCAATACCTTGATAACCACTGGAATGAGTGTTATTGGTTCAGGGTGATGGTATGCCTTTCTATCCTCCAGTTCTGGTATTCCAGCAGATTCCTCAGCAGTTTCAACCCCATTTTCTGGGTCATTATGGTCAACTTTCTTGGTCTGATCTTGAAAATCATTCTGTTTTTTACCAAATATGTAATGAAATATCCCTTGAAGCCCAAATACCTCCCAGGCTTCAAAGTGATCCTCTTTTTCAAAACTTTCAACAAGTTTCTGAAATTCAGAGCTATTAATGTTCCTTGGATCAGTGTAACCTCTGTAGACTTGAGCAATGCAGCCCGATCTGATGGGTTTCTTATTTTCAAACTGAAATATATTACTCCAGCCCTCTCCAAAGGCCCTTTTCATACTATATTCTGTGTAGTGCCATGGATGTGGTACACCATGGACATGAAGTCTGGAGAGCTTATCACAGAACTCTGCTGAGAAGAGATCCCTCCTGGTGCTGAGCCACTGACCAAGTTTAATGTAAGTAGGACCTGCAGCCTCAATGGATCTCAAAAGCAAATTACACCAGAAAGTACCAAAACTGGAAGACGCAAGACAAACTGGATACAGTAGCAACAAAGGTCCAAACCTCAACAGCAGAATCACAGCTCGAACAGCCACTTGAACAGTTAAACGAAGCTTCCAGAATAGATCTTTCAAAAATGAGTGTTTAGCCTTTGAATTTGGCCAATGTAACACTTTTGCTTCCATAGTGACCGCCTTCTGGGAATTTGCAACTGATGAAGCTCCCAGACCTAGATAAGCAAGAGTGAGTTTGGGAAAATACTTCAATCTGAAAGACGCTTTCAAAGCAGGTCTGCCTGACATCAAGACAGTGATGTTCAACATAGGTTTGAACATCACTGAACGTATCCTGCAACTGAAGGAAAATGCAGCCATCATAGTGAAGGGATACAGAAACCAGACAAGATTTACAGATGTTGAGCCTGGGAAAGCCAGGCTAATTTCTACCGTTATCTTCCATGTGGTCCAACGCAGACCTGCAAAAATGTTGCTTTGTCTTGCAGTTCAGTTAAAAACACCAAACTGCAGTCTCAATCTCACAGCAGCCAGTGTCCTCATTGCCAAGGGATAATGCAGCGGATTCACGCGATGATGAACGCCTCAGTGAGCTCTCTCCAGCATTAAGGAAGCACAGGTAATGAATGATTCTCCGAGGCTGCTGTCTTACCAGCACCTTGTCTCTTATACTGGGCAGGTCTCTCCTCTGTCTTTTCCTGATCCTTCCACACTGTCATTCCATATCAGGAACTCCCTCCTGGCTGGACCTGGAGACCCCCCGAGTGTTAATACACCTGAACCGAGCCAAGCCGAGCCGAGCCGAGCCGAGCCGATCCTCTCTCAGCGACAATGAACAAAACAACCCTCCTCCCGGAGACCAGGGCACTGCGCACGCGCAGCCGGCCGGCTCTCCACCATCTCTCCTTCTATTGGTGCCACGGGTTACAATCCCCTTCCATCCTCCTATTGGTCATTGTCCGTTTAACCCGCCTCTCCCCCAGCTATTGGACAGTCATCAGGCCGATCCTATTCTATTGGTCAATTTCTTCTGGTCCCCGCCCCCTCCGTCCTCCTATTGGCCTGTCTCCTGACACCCCGCCCCTACGCTTCTGTCTCTGTGATGTTGGATTGGGCTGGACAAAGTTCAAAATCACACAACACCAAGTTATAGTCCAACAAGTTTATTTGGAAGTACAAGGTTTGGGAGCACTGCTCCTTCATCAAGGTAGCTAATGGGACAGGATTATAGGACACAGAATTTATAATTAAAGATAAAAGTGTCATACAACTGATGCAATATATTGAACAAACCTGTTGAAGGGCTTTTGCCCGAAACGTCGATTTCGCTGCTCGTTGGATGCTGCCTGAACTGCTGTGCTCTCCCAGCACCACTAATCCAGTATTTGGTTTTCAGCATCTGCAGTCATTGTTTTTACCTTGTTGATTTTAAACCTAGATTGCTGTTAAGTCTTTAATCGCTTGTACGGGTTGCAGGTCTGGATTCATTAATATGTAAGTTGTATGACACTTGGATCTTTTACTTTAAATTCTGTGCCCTATGATCCTGCCCCATTAGCTACCTGATGAAGAACCAGCGCTCCGAAAGCTTGTACTTCCAAATTACCCTGTTGGACTGTAGCCTGGTGTGTGATTTTGAACTTTATCCACCCCAGTCCTACACCGGCAGCTCCACATCATGGCTACCATCAACACCTCCAACTGCCAGGTCAAAGTGGAGAGGATCTCCAAAATGATTGTGCATATAGACATACACACCAAGTTTCTGCAGAAATGCAAGAAAGCAGGAAAGATTCCAAAACGACTACAGATCACGAACCCTCTCAAGATGACCTACAACACAGGCTATGCTGAGAGACTTTTGCAATCACACCTCTTGCAAACACCTCAATCATTTTTTACGCGAATTCTATAGCAGGCATAACCTTGAAATTGAGATAGAGTCCATATTCTGAGCTTGCACACAAGATACATCAATATAGTTACGAGACATTGCCAAGCAGACAAGGTGATGGAACTACACCACCTACATGCACACCAAGAACAAGAAACTGGAGAAACTTGGCATCACCACCAGCAGTAGCCAAGCATCCCCTGGCACCACCATTGAAAACAGTACCACCATGGGGATATCGATCATCAACTTATTGGACCACACTCTTCAACCGAAGAGATTGAAGTTCTCAGCTAAGTGTTCAATTTTTGCTGTTTCCCCACAGTCCAGCCTGTGGGATCCTCAGACTCTATTTCCTACCAGATCCTAGTGAAGGAGCTTGCAAGATCTCGTGAGATGTTGGGCAAGCAGATAGAGGAAAAGCTAGCCCCGATCTCTATCATGCTGCAGAAGCATGAACAGTAGCTGGGAGACCTGGAGAAAAGGACAGATGAAGTAGAATACAGAATCGCAGTGGTGGAAGCTGATAACGGTTCCTCCAAGAATAGGATCCAGAGTTGATCGGGTTGATGACCTCGAGAACAGGAGCAGGAGAAAAAATATTCGGATCATTGGTCTGCCAGAAGGTAAGGAAAGTGAGCGGCTGGTGGAACTTATTGAGGACTGGTTGCTGAAATTCCTTAACTTGGAGGCTGGAATGAGAGGTTTGAAGATTGAGAGGGCTCACCGGACCACGGTGCAGAGGTCAGGTCTGGACCAACGTCTTCATCCTATCTTGGTGCAGTTTCATCACTATAGGGATAAGGAGCGAATCATGGAAGCTTTCAGAATCCAGGGGAAGAATACAAAGACCCTAGTTTACGAGGGCTCTAAGATCATGTTCTTCCAGGACTTCTCAGTAGCGGTGATCCGGAAAAGAATATCCAATGACAGCGTCAAGAGAAGACTGAGGGAACTCGGGATTCAGTACTCTCTGAGATATCCAGCAGTGCTTCAGATCACTTTAGATGGATCTGTACATCTCTTTGACACATTGGAGAAGGCAAGAGACCTTGTGGACAAATTAACTTAATCTGAACAATTCAGTACGTACAAATAGGAGTGTTGTTTGGGTATGTCTCTGTTTTTCTTTAAAACATAAGGAAGTCCAGTCATGGCTCTTTTTTCCCTTTTTTCATTACTGGTAATAATCTGGTCTAAACTATGTTCGGGGCAGTTGGGATGTGTACTTTCAATTTCTAATTTAAGTTATACCAAAGGATGGGTGGGGGACTTACTCATTTTTTTTCAAAATTTCTTTGTTCACATTGCTATTCCATGGTGTATTTTTTTTCTTTTCTGCTTGTGTTTGCAGTGCAGCTCTAGCTAGGAGGAGGGAAAATGGTTGGGATGCCTAGATGCCTACTTATGGGCAGTTTATGCCCAGTTCAGGTATTTAAATGCCCTGCCTGCAGTATTGGCAGCGGGATGGGAAGTTGGATTCTGAGATGTGTAAATGCCCCCTTTGGGCGGGGGTGAGTTCCCCTATTCAGCTTCATTGGACTCTATATTTTGGTTTGTTTTTTGCTTTTTGTTGCATATAGTTTTTGAAAGCTTTGTAGGTTTGTTAACTGTAGTGGTTTTAGTTTATGTTGTTTTATATGTTCGATGGACCTTGCCACACTAAGGCTCAGCAATTTGTAATCCGAGTTCCTCCTAACTGGAATTTAAATGTTACTGCAGAAGGTTATGGCTAATGACTTGATTAAATGGTGTACCTGGAACATCAAGGGGAGTCACTCACCAATTAAGAGGAAGAAGGTACTTTTGAGTCTTAGAAAGGAAAAGATGGATATTGCTTCATTACAGGAGAACACTTGGATGATAGGGAGCATTTGAAGTGACAGCAGAGTGGCTTTGATCGAGTTTACTTTTCATCTTTTAATACCAGAAGTAGGGGAGTGGCTATATTGGTTCGGGAGGAATCTCCCATTTAAGCTACTAGAGTGTGTTAAAGACATACACACACAGGAGGTTTGTAATCCTCAAAGCCCTGATAAATGGGGAATAATATGGTGTTTTAAATGCTTATTGTCCTCTGGCCCATCCCCTCAAATTTCTGGTTGATGCATTTTTGAAAGTGATCAGTCTTGAGTCCTGGCATATCATTATGGGGGAGATTTTAATTGTCTAAGGGATCCCACAGTAGACATGTTGCCCAATGGTTCCTCGATACCCTCTTACAAACTAAACAGTTAGTGGATCTGCATGTGGAGTTAAGGTTGGTGGATGTCTGGAGGCACCTCCATCCTACAAGCAGAGATTTTACATTTTTCTTTCAATTCACACAGATGGAATATTGCGTGCAATTCTGGTCTCCTTCCTATCGGAAAGATGTTGTGAAACTTGAAAGGGTTCAGAAAAGATTTACAAGGATGTTGCCAGGGTGGAGGATTGGAGCTATAGGGAGAGGCTGAACAGGCTGGGGCTGTTTTCCCTGGAGCATCAGACGCTGAGGGGTGACCTTATAGAGGTTTACAAAATGATGAAGGGCATGGATAGGATAAATAGGCAAAGTCTTTTCCCTGGGGTCAGGAGGTCCAGAACTAGAGGGCATAGGTTTAGGGTGAGAGGGGAAAGATATAAAAGAGACCTAAGGGGCAACATTTTGACACAGAGGGTGGTGCATGTATGGAATGTGCTGCCAGAGGAAGTGGTGGAGGCTGGTACAATTGCAATATTTAAGAGGCATTTGGATGGGTATATGAATGGGAAGGGTTTGGAGGGATATGGGCCAGGTGTTGGCAGGTGGGACTAGATTGGGTTGGGATATCTGGTTGGTTTGGACAGGTTGGACCTAAGGATCAGTTTCCATGCTGTACATCTCTATGACTCTATGGCTATGTCACACCAGGCTTCAAGCATACTAGAGCATTGTAGTGGGTCAATGGAAGGGATTTTGTGTGTAAGGGTGGAGAAGGACCTGGTCCCTCTTCTTCTTGGCCTGCCCAGTGTATTCCCTGTCGATGCACATAAGAAAAAAGTTTTCAACTTCCTCATTTTCTGCGCAAAAAAGAATATCTTGTTCAGTTGGGTATCCAACAATCCCCTGATACTGTCAGGTTGGCAGAAGATTGTTATGGAACATATACCCCTGAATCTTTTTACAAGTATGGTACATCACAAAACTGAGAATTTCTGTAAGACGTGGCAGCCATTTTTGAAAAACCTGGATACAGATTTGTCTGCTACACTACTTAGGGCCTTTATGTAGCTGTAATGATTGTGCTTTATGAGTCCAATATCCAGAGAGGGGGAACTGCAAACTTATGAATAGGTGAAAATTAATACTCTCGATATTCAAGAGTTAGTGTTTTGTTTGGCTGAGTTGTGTTATTACTATTTATTAGGTTGTTGTTAGTTATTATTTATTTATTTCAGTAGTTAATGGGTTTTAAAAAATTTTTAAAAATACATATTTATATATTTGTACATGAGGGCGGTTTGGGTTTTTAACACTTTTTTGCCATTCTTTCTTTGTATTGTTTTGAATTGTATTGTTTTGTATTATAAAATGGTATTAAAAAATCTATTTTTCAATAAATATATATTTTAAAAATATACAAAAACAGCCATCCTCAATGGACAATCCCTACACATACACGGGATCTGTTCAGATGAGGAGGAATGCAATGGACACTTGAAGGTGTTGAAGATGCCCTCATAAGAACAGGATATGATGCTCAACTCATCGATCACTAGTTCCAATGTAACACAGTGAGCAACCGTAATGACCTCCTCAGGAGACAGACACAGGATGCGACCAATAGGGGACCCTTCGTTTTCCAGTATTTCCAGAACACGTTCTTTGCAGCCTGCAGAACCTTTTCGATGAGGATGAGCACCTCGCCAAAATCTTCCCTATGTCTCCACTTCTCACTTTAAACAACCACCAAACCTTAAATAGACCATTGTTTGCAGCAAACTACACAGCCTTCAGGATATCATCAATCATGAAATCATACAACCCTGTTATGGCAACCACTGCAAGATGTGTCAGCGTGTCAACATGGATACTACCATTACATGTGGGGACACAACATGCATGGCAGGTACTCATGTGACACGGCCAATGTTGTCTATCTCATACGCTGCAGACAAGGGTGCCCTTGGGCATGGTACATTGGCAAGACGCTACGACAACAGATGAATGGACACTATGCAACAATCGCCTCACAAGGATGTTCCCTCCCAGTTGGGGAACACTTCAACGGTCATGGACATTCTGCCTCAGATCTTCAGGTGACTATACTCCAAGGCTACTTTGGGATATGCAACAATGCAGAGTCGCCGAGCAGAGGCTGATAGCCAAGTTTAGTATTCATGAAGATGGCCTCAACTGGGACCTTGGGTTCATGTCACACTACAGGTGACCCCACTACACTGTACACTCTCACACAAACACATACACACACGCGATTACACTCACACAGACTGTCTCTCATGCACATGCTCTCTCTCAGACACACAGACTCATGCTCACACGCACAACCCCTCACACGCACATACACAGTCACACACTCTTATCAAGCATACAAACACAGACACACACACACACACACACGTAAGTCTATCGGATGAACTTGCATTTGCAGATACATCCTATTTTGCTTAAAAAGCTTTTCAATCTGTGGGCAGTCACTCCATGTGACATTTTATCAATTGCTACTTTGGAAATAGAACTAGTCTGACACCTCCACGTCCTCCTATTGGTCAGGGTATCTGGGCCCCGCCTCTACCCCTCATTCTATTGGTCAGGATGTCCAGGCCCCGCCTCCCCGCGTCCTCCTATTGGCCAGAGTATGCATGCTCCGCCCTGGTCACCCCGGAAGCTCCGGGAGCAGCTCTCTGTCTTTCATGGTATGTTTTTCTAGATGCAGCAGCGACGCTGCCTCTGCCTGTGTGTGTTTTAGTGGGGGATAGAGGACAAGACAAGCCGATCCCGGAGGCTAGCGGATTATGTGTCCGGAGCAGGAGCAGTTTGTCTCCCACCCACTGCAGTCTCTGCTCAGGTACCAGCTTGCAACTGTCCTCTCATTATTGCAGTTATTCGGCATTTGTAAACACAGTTCAGAATTAGAACTAATTGTGTGAGAATAACAAGGCGAACGCCTCAGTAGAGTCCTGTCCGTTTCTGGGTCTGCGGGATTAGGGGGGCAGGGTCTTACTGATTTGCTTTGAATGGATAGAGATTTGTCTTCTTTGTAATTTTCAAACTAAGAGCGGGACGGGAGCAGTTGCTGTAACGGCAAGATGAAGAGTTTTCTTTGTTTAACTGACAGCATTTGCCGTAGTTAAAGAAACAGGTGGTCGCTGAGATACAGTGACAAGAATAAGGATATTCATGCGAGAGTTTGGCTCCACTAATCTCCAAAAGAGGACTCCAGTCTCAACATTTAAAAAGACACCGCTTGAGAAATCTTTACGAGGTTTCTGAGTGATCTTTTCTTGCTTTGTGAAATAACGGTTACATTAGATCTCATGTAAGTTAAAATCAATGTTTTAAATTTCCTACATTACAATGACGGCTACAATTTAAAAACACTACTTTAGCTGCAAGGATCTTTGAGTTTGTGGTGCTTCAGAAATGGCAAGGTTCCTTTTAAATTAACTAAGCTCTCTGCCCTGAGACAGGAATGAAGTCCAAGTACAATGTTTGGGTCCGGCAATATCAGAGGGAATGGGGTCTGTGGACCAGGGAGACAATAGCTGAGGAACATCTCTCATTCCTTTCTTCTCTTTCCCATTCACCACCCCTTTTCTTGGGATTCACTAATACTTAGTCAGGCATATACTGTATTATGTTCCCTCAGAATAAAGTAACTAGAAAATCAGCATCCAATCAGATCAGGTAACCATGAGATTTAGATTCAAATCATGATCCCAACCGTATTCATCTCTTGCTGGTTTTAGAATTGCATCTATTTGAATGGACCTAGGAATACTTGCATTTCAAGACATCATAAATTTGCTTCAGATTTCCAGCCTGCACATTGCAGTGACTTTATTGCTTTGCACTGACAATGATTCCTTATCACAAAACAACTATTGGACCCTTTTTCTCTGTCCACCCCTCTCAACCTCTCACCCTTGCAATGTACAGCCCTCCACTCCCTCCGCTCCAACCCCAACCTCACTATCAAACTGCCTCCTCCATTGCCAGACCATGGCAACATGATGCCTTGAGGAAGAGCGCCTCATCTTCCGCCTAGGAACCCTCCAACCACAAGGGATGAATGCAGATTTCTCCAGCTTCCTCATTTCCCCTCCCCCCACCTTATCTCAGTTCCATTTTGTTGGTATCACTCTGTATTAGAAACCAGCTGTCCTGTCAACTGAGCTAAACTGTTACTTTGTGTGGTCAGATGGTCAACTCTGGGTTGTCCCAGACCGTGCTGTATCGGATTGTATTCACCTTATGTGTGACCTGTGAATACGGATTCTAACTTGATGGGGTTTTTTTAAGCCCCAAACTGTGGTTGCCAAACCACTTGGTTGCTTTGTGAAGTTGAACTTCTTGTCTATTGCAGCTTCTCTAAAGCATTTCTGTTCATAAATTATGTAGTTCAAGCAGCATTGTTGTTACCACTGTCAGACAGCAACCGTTGTGTGCAGGCCTCTGACAAACTGAGCAGGGGACCATTTCCTGCTTGTCCATGTGTCACTACCTTTTCTTTCCATGCCTCTTCCTGTCACCTAGATGGATCTGTTTTTGCAAGCCATGGTGCCCTATTTACCAAGTCTATTTCTGAGTACACAAGGGCTTACATTCTGTTAGGAGAAAGTGAGGACTTCAGATGCTGCAGATCAGAGCTGAAAATGTGTTGCTGGAAAAGCGCAGCAGGTCAGGCAGCATCCAAGGAGCAGGAGAATCGACGTTTCAGGCATGAGCCCTTCTTCCTGAAGAAGGGCTCATTCCTGAAACATTGATTCTCCTGCTCCTTGGATGCTGCCTGACCTGCTGCGCTTTTCCAGCAACACATTTTCAGCTTACATTCTGTTATTCACTGATATCCATTTATGACATTGTGTCAGATTCAATAAAACTCTCTTTATCCAGCAGGCCACTATACATAGTTTACATGTCTGAATATACCCTCCTTGCATCCCCAGCTGTTATAAAGCATCTGTTCTTCAAATAAGCTAATGAACATTTATGATGTCAAATATTATCTATAGATCATAAGATATAGGAGCAGAAGTAGACCACTCAGCCCACTGTGCTGTGCCATTCAATGAGATCATTCATGATCTTAATTCTCAACTCCATTTTCCTGCCTTTTTCCCTATATGTATTGATTCCCTTCCTGATTTAAAAATCTCTGTCTCAGTCTTGAATGTACTTAACAATCCAACCACCCAACCTCTTCAGTCCTCTGTGGTAAAGAATTCCACAGATTCACTCTCCTCTAAATGAAGAAATTGCTCTTTATTTCTGCCTCATATGAGTGACTCCTTATTTTGAGATCAGTCCTTCTGTTGCTAGACTCTCCTGCAATAGAAAACGACATCTACTCTCCAAGAGACTTGTACGTTTCAATCAGAGGTCAGTTCTTATTCTTCTAAACTCCAATTAATACAGGCCCAACCTATTCAACCTCTCTCATAAGACAGTTCCTCCACACCTGGAACCAACGGAGTCAACATTCTTTGGAGTGCTTCCAATGCCAGTATTGCTGTCTTTACAAAAGGGGACTGAAACTGTTCAGGGTTTTCATGGTTTTAGTGCCTGCAGCCTTTCTGAATTTAAATAATATTCAGCTCCTCTATTCTTACTGCCAAAGTGCAGGACATCACATTTTTCGACAGTATATTTGATGATTGATTTGCTTTGATGTCTTGACCACCTGTTTCCATATTGTTCATATACTTGGCTGTATTACATTCACTTCCCTCATCAAAAACATTCATATATACTGTAAGTTGTGAACTCGGCACTGATCCCTGTGTCTCCTTATTAATTACAGGTTGCCATCCTTAAAATGACTCTCCATTATTAAGAAGCATCAAATGCAGGACCTTATCAAACCTTTTCTTGAAATTCTAAATTATTACATCCATTGCTTTTCCATTATCTATCCTGCTCAATACTCTCCTGCTTTTCAGGTGCTACCTGACCAGCTGTGCTTTTCCAGCACCACATGTTTTGACTCTGTTCTCCAGCATCTTCAATCCTCACTTTTTCCTAGTTGATTATGACCTCCTCAAAGTATTCTAATAAATTTGTCTGATAGGCTTTCTTCTGTGAAGCTATGCTGACTTTGCTGAGCTAAAAATCACACAACACCAAGTTATAGTTCAACAGGTTAAGTTGGAAGTACTAGCTGCTCCTTCATCAGGTGGTTGTGGAGCATAAGACACAGAATTTATCGTAAAAGATTGCAGTGTTATACAACTGAAATGATATATTGAACAAACCTGGATCATTGTTAAGTCTTTCATCTTTTAAAATGGGTTGCAGTTTTGGTTCAACAACAATCCAGGTTTGTTCAATATATCATTTCAGCTGACCTGCAATGTTGTCATACTCTTTTGCTTCGTAAGCCTACATTTTTGCTTTCCCAAACGCTCCTTTCCCTCCCCCAAATTAGTTTAAAGTCCTTTCTACTAGTTATTTGATTTACCAGGACACAGTCCAAGCATGGTTCGAGTGAAACCTGTCTCACTTTGACCCCACACTGGTGTCAGTGCCCCGTGAACTGAAACCCATTCCACGTGCACCAATCTTTGAGCCACATATTTAACTCCTTGACTTTATTTACACAATGACAGCATACCTGTAGTTCGAGTTGTAATCCAGAGACTAATACGTTGGAGGTTCAGCTTTTTAATTTAGCTCCTCGCTGGTCAAATTCTTTCAGCTAGAGCCTCATTTCTAATCAGTCAATGTTCTTGCTACCAGCCTGGATGACTCTCCAAATCTTTATCAAGCCCTGAGAAAATATCCTGAACCCTGGCACCCAGCAAGGCCTCCCGCTCACATCTGCAGAGGATAGTTGCTGTACGTGGCTCCAAACACTAGCCTCGCACAACTCCCAACACTGGGCGAAAGTGAGGACTGCAGATTAAGGTCAAGGTTAGAGTGGTGCTGGAAAAGTGCAGCAGGTCAGGCAGCATCCGAGGAGCAGGAAAATTGACGTTTCGGGCAGGAGCCCTTCATCAGGAAAGTTTCTCAGCACATCAGATAGGCCTCCTGAAACATCTAGAAGATTTTATACTTTAGGATTAATTCAGATAATTTTGTTATTGTGTTTATGATGTTGCATTCTTTGTGCATCAGTGTTTGCTTGAGATTTATTTTTGATGCGAGAAGTTGCTTGCATATATTCACTTTTTTTTTGGAATTGTTTGTTAATACAAAAGATTTCAAGTGAAAAAGAAGGTAGTGATGGCATTTTATGTTACCACCCTCTTGTGGCTTGAGCGCCATTTCCCATGTGGCTGTGGGCATCGTTATGACATACTGCACTGTTTGATTTTTGTGATTGTATTAAAACTCAATGTTTTCACCAAAAAAACACTGTGTGCTGCTATTGTGATCCAGTTTACATGCAAACTCAAAAATAAATACACCTTGCTGGCAGTGTGCTACGTAAGATATTAGGGTGGCAGATGAGAGAGAGGTTTTGAGGATCATCTTATAGGAGGAAACAAGGCAGAGAGGTTTCAAAATGGTTTAGAACATAGAACAATAGAGCGCAGAACAGGTCCTTCGGCCCTCGATGTTGCACCGACCTGTGAACTATTCTCAGCTCATCCCCCTATACTATCCCAAAATCATCCATGTGCTTATCTAAGGATTGTTTAAATCTCCCTAATGTGGCTGAGTTGACTACATTGGCAGGTAGAGCATTCCATGCCCTTACCACTCTGAGTAAAGAACCTGCTTCTGACATCTGTCTTAAATCTATCATCCCTCAATTTGTAGTTATGCCCAATTGTACAAGCTGACATCATCATCCTAGGAAAAAGACTTTCATTTCTACCCTATCTAATCCTCTGATCATCTTGAATGTCTCTATCAAATCCTCTCTTAGCCGCCTTCTTGCCAATGAGAACAGGTTCAAGTCTCTCAGCCTTTCCTCATAAGACCTTCCCTCCAGACCTGACAGCATCCTGGTAAATCTCCTCTACACCTTTTCCCATGCTTCCATATCCTTTCCGAAATATGGGGACCTGAACTGTACACAATATTCCAAGTGTGGCCACACTAGTATTTTGTATAGTTGCAGCATGATATTGCGGCTCCGGAACTCGATCCCTCTACCAATGAAACCTAACACACCGTATGCCTTCTTAACAGCACTATCAACCTGGGTGGAAACTTTCAAAAATCTATGTACATGGACTCCAAGATCCCTTTGCACATCCACACTACCAAGAATCTTTCCATTGACCCAATACTCTGCCATCCTGTTATTCTTCCCAAAGTGCATCACCTCACATTTAGTTGCATTGAACTCCATTTGCCACCTCTCAGCCCAATTCTGCAGTTTATCCAAGTTTCCCTGCAACCTGTAACATTCTTTCAAATTGTCCACTACTCCACTGACTTTAGTGTCATCTGCAAATTTACTAATCCATCCGCCTGTGCCTGTGTCTAAGTCATTTATAAAAATGACAAACAGCAATGGTCCCAAAACAGATCCTTGTGGCACACCACTAGTAACCGGACTCCAGGCTGAATATTTTCCATCAACCACCACTTGCTGCCTTCTTACAGAAAGCCAGTTTCTAATCCAAACTGCTAAATCACCCTCAATTCCATATGTCTGCATTTTCTCCAACAGCCTACCATGTGGAACCTTATCAAAGGCTTTGTTGAAGTCCATGTATACCACGTCAACTGCCCCACCCTCATCTACATGCTTGGTCACCTTCTCAAAAAACTCAATGAGGTTTGTGAGACATGACCTGCCCTTGATGAAACCACATTGACTATCTGAAATCAAATTGTTGTTTGCTAGATGATTAAAAATCTTATCTCTTATAATCCTTTCCAAAACATTTCCTACAACAGAAGTAAGGCTCACTGGTCTATAATTACCTGGGTCATCTCTACTACCCTTGAACAAGGGCACAACATTTGCAATCCTCCAGTCCTCTGGTACTAAACCTGTTGACAATGATAACTCAAATATCAAAGCCAAAGGCTCTGCTATCTCCTCCCTAGCTTCCCAGAGAATCCTTGGATAAATCCCATCCGGCCTAGGGACATGTCTACTTTCACTCCTTCTAAGATTGATAACACCTGTCGTAACTAACCTCGATCCTTTCTAGTCTAATATCTCGTACCTCATTCTTCTCCTCTACAATATTCTCCTTTTCCTGAGTGAAAACCGATGAGAAATGTTCGTTTAGCACCTCTCTGATCTCCACAGGGTCCATGCTCAACTTCCCACTTCTGTCTTTGATTGGCCCTATTCTTACCCTAATCATCCTTTTATTCCTCACATACCTATAGAAAGCTTTAGGGTTCTCCTTTGTTCAATTTGCTAAAGACTGCTCATGTCCTCTCTTTGCTCTTCTTAACTCTCTCTTTAAATCCTTCCTAGCTGATCTGTAACTCTCCATCTTCCTCATCAACACACAAGCCTCCTTCTTCTTCGTAACAAGAGATGCAATTTCCTAAGGTTTCTTAAGTTCTACCCTACATTTTCTGTACTCCACTAATGCTCCTGCTGATTTGTTCCCCTTGTATCTGCGAAATGTCTCTCTTTTCCTTCTCATTGTATTGTGAATACCTCTGATCATCCATGGGTCTCTGGGCTTGTTACTCCTTCCTGTCATCCTAGAGGGAACATGTTGAGCTTGTAGCCTTCCCATTTCCTTTTTGAATGTCACCATCCCCACTACTCTTCTATAGATTTCCTTATGGTAGCTGTTACAAATCTATCTTGGCTATACCCTGCCTTATTTTACTAAAATCCGCATTCCCCCAATCCAAGTTTTGCAACTTGTCTATTTCTTTGTCCATAATAAACATAAATTGTACCATGGTGTGATTGCGACTTCTCTCACTAGCACCTCACCCACCTGACTGCTTTCATTCCCCAGAATTAGGTCTAAAACAGCTCCGCCCTTTGTAGGTCCCTCTACATTCTGGTCTCATTCTGATCTAAAGAGGCCTCCTGCACACGTTTCAAGAAATCCGCTCCATCCAAGCCCTGAACACTTTGTCTATCCTACTTACTGTTAGGAAGGTTGAAATCACCTGCTTTAATTACGCTTTTCTTATTATTTATACACGCATCCGTGAATCGTGTACAAATTTGCTCCTCAATTTCTTGATGACTCTTTGGGATGCTATAAGAAACACCTACCAATCTCTCTGTCCCTTTTTTTATTCCTAAGGTCTACCCACAAATCTTCATTTGATGACTCCTTCCAAGATGTCATCTCTCCTTACTGCAGTAACTGACTCCTTAACTTATAATTCAATGTTTTCTCTTCTTTTACCTCCTCCTCTGTCCTGCCTGAAGATCCTATATCCCAGAATGTTGAGTTGCCAATCCTACCCTTCCCTCAAGCATGTCTCTGGGACAGTTACTATATCATGATTCCATGTGTCAATTGTCATCCTTAACTCATCTCTTTTACCTATGATGCTCCTGGCATTAAAGTAAAGACCGTCCAGCCTTTCCTTATTCCCTTGAAAATTAATTCAGCTGCACCCCCTCTGAATTGATTGTTTAACTGTGTTGTGATAATGCTGCTCCTTTAACAAGGTTAGGTTGTGCTTGGTTATTTTTCAGAAGGGTCGTAAATGCATAGATTCCGATTTGTCTGGTTTGAACGGTTTCAGGGCCAATTTGATTATAGCTAACAGATACTGCCTCAGGCAAAATTCCTTCAAGTTTAAAAACAAACTTGTACAATAAAAGGGGAGCGGCCAGTTCTCCCAGCTCAGCTTTTGTCAGGTTTGAAAAATGTGATGCTGGAGAAACACAGCAGGCCAGGCAGCATCCAAGGAGCAGGAGAATCAACGTTTCGGGCCTAAGCCCTTCTTCAGGAATGAGGCTGGTGTGCCAGGTGGGCTGAGATAAAAGGTAGGGGAGGAGGGGATTTAGGGGAGGGGCGCTGGGAATATGATAGGTGGAAGGAGGTGAGGGTGAGGGTGATAGGCCGGAGAGGGGGTGGGAGCGGAGAGGTCGGGAAGAAGATTGCAGGTCAAGAGGGCAATGCTGAATCCAAGGGTTGGGACTGAGATAAGGTGGGGGGGAGGGGAAATGAGGAAGCTGGAGAAATCTACATTCATCCCGTGTGGATGGAGGGTTCCTAGGTGGAAGATGAGGCACTCTTCCTCCACCTTGGAACCCTCCAACCACACCATGCAGTTCTCACTTTCTCCTTTTGTCTGGTTTGGTTTGGTTTTAGCAAGCAGTCAGTTTTGAGGCTGCTGGTCAAGGAAACAGCTCCATGCTGACTTTCTCTCTCTCTCTCTTTTTCTTTTTCTTTCTCTCTCTCTCTCTCTCTCTTCTCTCTTCTCTCTTCTCTCTCTCTTTTTCTCTCTCTTTTTCTTTCTTTCTCTCTCTCTTTTTCTCTCTTTCTCTCTCTTTTTCTCTCTTTTTCTCTCTCTCTCTTTTTTTTCTCCTCTCTTTTTTTTCTCCTCTCTTTTTTTTCTCCTCTTTTTTCTCCTCTCTTTTTTTCTCCTTTTTTTCTCTCTTTTTCTCTCTTTTTCTCTCTCTCTTTTTCTCTCTGTCTCTCTTATTCTCTCTCTCTCTCTTTTTTCTCTCTTTTTCTCTCTCTCTTTTTCTCTTTTTTTTTCTCTTTTTCTCTCTCTCTCTTTTTCTCTCTCTCTCTTTTTCTCTCTCTTTTTCTGTCTCTCTCTCTCTCTCTGTCTCCGTCTCTGTCTCTCTCTCTGAGATCTCGCCTGCAAGAACTTGTGTTGGATTTTGCTTTTTTTTGCCAAGGGGATGTTCTAAGTATTTGGAGCAGCATCGTTACATTGCAATAGAGTTGATTGGGTTTTTAAATAGTTATGTTGTTCTCAATTTTATTTTCTTTTATTCGTGTGTAAATAAATTCTGTTTTGTTTGAAACAGAGTGGTTGGGCCAGCTGCATCACTCCCAGAATATCCACTCTACACCTGCTTAAAGTAACTAGAAAAGTTAGGGTCTGGGCTACCTTCTTGAAATGTTTTGAGGGGAATTTTTTTTTGGTCTGGCCCATAACAATTCTTTGCACGTACTCTGCTAACAGTTTTTGTCCCCTCCCCCTGCTAAACTAGTTTAAACTCCTTCCACTAGCAAACCGCCCTGCGAGAATGTTCATCCAGCTCTGGTTCAGATGTAAACCTTCCCTCTTGTGCAGGTCCCACCTTCCCCAGGTCCTAGTGGTTCAGGAATCTAAAACCCCCTTTCCTGCACCAACTGTTAAACCATGCATTCATTGGCACTACCCTATTTCTGTACTTGTTAGCAAGTGGCACTTAGTGTAATCCAGAGATTACAGCCCAAGATGCCCTATTTTATGGTCTACTGCCTAGCTCCCTGAATTCTTCATGCAAGACCTCATCCCTCCTTTCTACCCATATCACTGATACAAACATGGACCATGATCTCTACCTTATCATCCTCCCCCTTCTGGATGCCCTGCAGTCATTCAAAGACATCTCAGACCCTAGCACCAGGGAGGCAACCATGGAGTCATGTTGATGGCTATGGTACTGTAGAATCCCCTATTACTAATGCCCTTCCTCTCTTCCTTCCCTCATGTACAGACAGGCTGCTTGTGGTGCCAGAAGCTTGGTTCTGTCTGAACTCCCTGGAGGAACCAGTACCTCCTTTAGCTTCCAAGCTGGAACTGATTTACGAGCAGCACCCCAGGGGTCTCCTGAACTACCTGCCTGTTTCTCTTGGACAGCCAGGTCCCTTCACGTGCAGTGTGACCACCTCTCTACGTGTGTTATCCACAATCTCTCAGAGTCACGGATGTTCCACAGTGTCCCCAGCTGCTATTCCAGCTCTAGAATCCTGAGCTTCCAGGAGCTGCAGCTAGACACAGTTCCTGCACACAGGCTGGCCCCAGGCACTGGAAATGTGCTCAGCCTTCTACGTGGAGCAGGAGGAGACAACATGGCTTCAGGTTCTCCTACCACTACTGAACCCTTTAAATTTTAAAAAACTTTAGAGGATTTTAAAATATATAAATAACCCAAATAAGTCCATAGCCTTGCTTAAACAATGATTTACAATTTAATACAGTTTGGAATTTACTCCCCAACCAGCTGCTCCCATTGATCCCACATCACTTTCTGATCTGTGATGTCTGTTTGTTTTACTCTCCTCCCAGTGCTGCCATCGTTGCTGCTGAGTGCTACATTGCTACATAGCATGAGTGAATGTAGAGTTGTGCATGTGGGTACGAGGAAAAGTTGCTGAATGGATAGTTGCTGACCGAAGAGCAGAAAGCACACAGTACTGTTAAAGGTTAACCAGGAACACCACAAGGGTATTTGCACTCACTCACTTCACACACACACACAACTTTTGCCTTTGTCTTGACAGAGACTTCAATAATACACCTTCTTCTATAAAAGTGCATTTGTTTTCTCCAAAAAAATATCATGTGGGCAATATTTAATTTCCTTGGTGTGTATGTACCTGTAATAATCATCATTTCAAAACAAACAATTTTGTTTAATTATTGAAATTGATAAATAGAAGAGGTTGATCTTTTGATATTAAGGAACAATTGAAGGGAAAACGGAAAGTGTTATTTTGATACAATGTATGCAGTCACAGTCCAGCTTGTGATTTTAACAGGGACTGAAGTATTTGTAGATATAATTACCAGTCTGGCATAATGAGATTAACTTATCAAAATTAAAATATGTTATCAGGTTTATTGGATTAAATTTATATTTCTCTCATAAATTAGTGAAATTATTGTGGCCACAAAATCCCAACATGTTATTCTTCAGGACAGAGCAAGAAATTTAAAAATCAGTTATTTTAATAAAATTAATCAAATGAAGTAAGCGTTGATACATGTATTGCGTTATGGGCAACATCTGACCAATGTTGTGTGTTCAGCATCATGTTTCTCATCTAGATACAGGGAACATTGCAAGATGGGAACTCTGCAGACAACTTAAACATCATCATGTGGTGAACCAGAAGATGCTGTGACCCTAAAGTAATTTGTTTGTAGTTTTTAAGCATGTTACTTTCTTGAGACTGCACATTGGAAATTATGTCCTCTAATGACATTGTTGAACATTCTGTTAACTATATGAAATGTGTAATTCATAATGTTTAGATGGAAACTCTGTTTTCTACAGATGTTCAGCTCCATTGCTGGTTTGAATGTTCCAACTTGTTTCAGAATTCCTTTCTCTACCTGCATTGATGGGTTAGGCTTAAAAGGGCTTTGTTTTTAGCAACATGACCTTCATCATTCTAGACTGAATAAGCATAGATAAGCAGGATCTTGTTTATGAAGCTGATACTGTAAAGGGAAGCTAAGTACCAGTTTTGGGCACTGTGCCCTGTGCCAGTCCCTCCAGCAGGTGTCCCCACAGGCTCAACTGGATCAGACCACGCAATATCAGACACTTCCATAAAGTAAGTTGGGTCTATCGTTCACCACCAGTTAGCAATGACATATTTCTGTGATAGTAACTTGTCCCTTTGTGCTGTCACCAAGAATATTATTATGATTCATTTTTATGATCAAGCAAGAATGTTCAATATTTTCGTTTGCTCTTTAAACATTTTTAGATTTTTCGACTTTCACTTCTTCCACTTAGATCAGATTTTATTCAAGTCTTTTTCAGCAAAGTCGGCAGTTTGAGTCTTATCTTCTTTCCTTTCTTTCATTTTTTTCCTAACACCTTTGAGTTACGGAGAGGAATCAATTCAGTTTATGAAAGTCATGTTTGAACTGAGTTCTATTTCTGCAGCTGTATTCTAAGACTCTGAGACACTAATGGGTGTGGTGAAGCTCTGTGCTGTCTTACAACAGACCAGTCTATTTGATCAGTGATAGCTGCCATTAACTCTTTCGGATTTCTCTGTGGTCTGAATCCATCCTGTGGTGACTTTTCATCGCAATTTTCAGTTGATCCCTTTCTTGCCTCTTTCAATTCACTGTTGGCTTCAGTCCCTTTAACACTCAAGTGACATTCTTCCGGCTCTACAACAAGTGAGGATTTTCCCTCACCATCTCTTTCTTGCTAGAAGACTTCTCTGGTTTATATATAATTCTCTGCTTAACCATTTTCACCTTCATATCACCACCATTGGAACTTCCGTACCCCTTCACCTGCCTGCATCCTCTTAGAATCTTTCCAAAATTGTTCAGTCTGATCAACTTCTCTGCATTCAACTCAAGTTTTTTTAAATCATAGGATGAGTAATGCCCTCTGGTCTTCCTGGTCATTTCCAAGTGAAAGGAGCAGCTCTTGCATGAGCTACCTGAATGACTCGAGTGAGTCCTTTGAATATCGCAGCTGGGTTTGTTCTGGATTTGTGTGGGATATCTTCGACATTCCCCATTAGTAATCTCTGGAAACAACCAGTGCCCTGGAAAACATTTGCCGGTTCTTTTAGACCAATAAGCACTATCCTTCTCTTAGACACAAACTCCTGATGAAGCAAATATGAAAGAAGCCATCAAAACCAGAAGTTTATGGTTTTAGTGACTGTAGCAGAGTGCATTACATGGAATGGTTGGACAGATTGGGTTCACAACGCAAGAAAAAACATGGTTTCCATGGTCATCGTGTCCAGACCATTTAGGATCTGGTGTATTTCAATTAAGTCACCCTGTACTCTTTGAAAGTCTAATGAAAACAAGTCCAGTCTGTTCCTCATAAGATATCCCACTCTGGAATGACTCTAAAGCATTTACGTTCTTCTTTAAGTAACAAGGCCAAAACTGCAATGTTCAAGATGTGGTCTTACCAATGTTCTGTAGAACTGTAGCATAACATCTTTACTTGTGCATTCAATTTCTCTTCCAATAAAGAATATCATTCCATTAGCTTCCTTAATCACTTGCTGTATCTGCATACTATGAGAACAGAAGAAAAAGGAACAGGAGAAAGCCATTTGGCTCCACCATTCAATAGGATCATGACTGACCCGGCATTTCTTCATGTACATTTTCCTGCCCTTTCTCTGTAGCCCTTGATTCCCCTACTGATCAGGAATCTAGCTGCCTCAGCCTTAAATATACACATTAACTCTGCCTCCACAGCTCTCTGCTTCAAGGAATTCCAAAGATTTTTAAATCCCTGAGAGAAAAAGTCATCTCCTCTCACCCCTTCATTTTGAGGATACGCTCTATGGTTTTACACTGTCCTATGGTGGGAAACGTTCTCTCAGTATTTATCTTGTCACGTGCCTTAAGAATCCTATATGCCTCCATGTGATCACCTCTTCTTCTTCCAAACTCCAGTGAGTGGGGTCTCAACCTGTTTAGCCTTTGCTTAGTAGACAATACCTCCATACCAGGGATCATCCTAGAGAACCTTCTCTGTCTCCAACAAAATATTTTTACTTGTATCAGAGGACCAGAACTGCTCACGGCACTCCAGATGTGGTCTCACCAGCACCTAGTATGGTTGCAGTAAGACTTCCCTACTCTTATAGTCCAAACCCCTTGAAATAAGGGCCAACATTCTGTTAGCCTTCCTGATTACTTGCTGCACCTGTGTGCCAGCTTTCTGTGTTCCATGTACATGTATTCCCATGTTCCTTTGTGTTGCAGCGTTCCGCAGTTTTTCTCCACATAAATTATATTCTGTTTGTTTGTTATTGCTTCCAAAATGAACAGTATCACATTTTCCCACATTATATTCCATTTGCCATCTTTTTGTCCATTAACTTTTCTCACAACCTGCCTTTTCACTTACTTTAATGCATGAGTCACAAGAGGTATCAAGATTCCTTTGCAACTCAGCAATCCACTGTCATTCTCCATTTAGGTCATATTCTGTTTTTTTTATCCTTGTCCAAATAAGCAATTCTCACACTGTACTCCATTTGCCAGATATTTTGTCTAGTCATTCAACCCTTTTACAGCCCCTTTATATTTTCTTCACAACGTACTTTCCTATGCATCTTTGTGTCAGTTGCAAATTTTAGTCACTATGCCTTCATTCCCCTCACCAAGTCAGTGATACAAAATTGCAAAAAAAGCTGAGGTCCTAGTAGATGCCGACAAGAATCACATCCTACCAATCCTGTTTTCTACAAGCCAACTATTGTATTACCCCGCACTATGTGCTTCTACATTGCACAATTATATTTTATGTGGAACCTTGTTAAATGCTTTCTGGTAATCCAAATCCAACATGTCAATGGATCCACCACCACCACCTCTCCCAAAAAAATCCTGAATGCATATTATTGTTTCAAAGAACTCCAATAAATTAGCTAAACACAATTTCCCTTTCACAAATCCATTCTGACTCTTGCTGATTACCTTGAAATTTTTTTTGTGTCCAGCTACAACCTTTTTAATTAATTCTAACACCATTGCCATGATGGATGTTAATCTACCTGACATAGAGTTTCTTGTTTTCTGCCTACCTTCTTGGATAGAGGGATTATATTTTCTTGTTTTCAGTCTGATGGAACCTTTGCAGGATCTCGTGAATTTTGTATAATTAATACCAATGCAGCCACTATTACATTTGTTACCTCTCTTAAGACCCTCCATTTCCTTTTTTCTACTATTAATTCAATATTCTAACTCTCATGAGGGCCAACACACACTTTATTTACTCTTTCTGCTTTTTAATTGCTATCCATTTTTAAATTTTTAGCTAATGTCCTTGCATAGTCTAATTTCTTTCTCCTTATTTAACCTTTTAGTCATTCTCTGCCATTTTTTGTAGTCTGACCTGCACTCTTCTTTGCACAATCTTTCTTTCAGTTTGTTGCTTTCCTTAACATTTTTTTGTTGACCCCAGATGGTGGGTCCTCATCTTGAGAATCTCCTTTATAATAGGAAGTTACTTATTCTGAGTATTCTGAAATATCCCCTTAAATGTCTGTCACTGTGTCCCTATTGATCTATCCTCTGCTTTAATGCCAATTCACTTCAGCAAGGTCAGGTTTCCTGCCCGAGTAGTTGTCATTATTTAAGTCTAAAATACTAGTTATACATTCAGAAAATGGCTAATTTCACACCCCTGTTTAAAAAGGAAGGGAGGCAGACCACAGGAAACTATAGGCTGGTTAGCCTGATGTTAGTTGTTGGTAAAATTGTAGAGTCCATTATTAAAGGATGAGATTGTGGAGTACTTGGAGGTGATGGTAAAATGGGGCTGAGTCAGCACAGCTTTATCAAGGGGAGGTCATGCCTGACAAATCAGTGGATGTGACTTATTTGGATTTCCAGAAGGTTGCTAAATAGGCTGAGAGCCCATGCTGTTAGGAGCAAAGTACTGGCATGGATACAGGATTGGCTGACTGGCAGAAGGCAGAGACTAAGGAATTAAGAAGTCTTTTTCAGGATGACAGCCAGTGACACGTGGAGTTCTGTAGGGGTCAATGCTAGGACCTCAGCCATTCATGTTGTATGTTCGTGATCTGGACAAAGGAACTGGGCATTGTTGCTAAGTTTGCAGATGACACAAAGATAACTGGAGAGGCAGGTAATGCTGATGAAGTGTGGAGGAAACAGAAGGATTTGGGCAGGCTGTAAGAGTGGATAAAGAAGTGGCAATGGGAATACAAGGTGGGGAAGTGTAACATTATACACTTTGATTGGAAAAATAGAGGCAGAGACTATTTTCTAAATGGGGAAAATTTTCAGAAATCTTAAGGTTCTTGGAAGTCCTAGTTCAGGATTCCCTGAGGGGAACATGCAGGTTCACTTGTCAGGTAGGAAGGCAAATGCAATGTTAGCATTCACTACAATAGAGCTAGAATACAAGAGCAGAAACATACTGCTGAGTTTGTATAAGACTCAGGTAAGACCACATTAGGAATAGCATGAACAGTTTTGGGTCCTGTATCTGAGGAAGGATATGCTGGTGTTGGATGGTATCCAGAAGAGGTTTATAAGAATAAATCCTGGGATGAAGGGCTTGTCATATGAGGAATGCTTGAGGACTCTGGGTCTGTACTCGATGGAGTTTGGAAAGATGAATAGGGATCTCATTGAAACGTATAGGATGCTGAGAGGCCAGGATAGGATGCAATTAAGAGAATATTTCCAGATATAGGAAGGGCGAGGACACTAGGGCACAGCCTCAAAGTGAAAGCATCACCCTTGAGAACTGAGATGAAGTTTTTGATTAGTAAGGGGATCAAGGGTGACAGGGAGAATGCAGGAGAATTGGATTGAGAAACATATCAACCATGATCAAATGGCACAGCAGTCTGGAGACTGGCCTAATTCTGCTCCTATATTTTATGATTCTTAAGACCTACATGCTTAGCTTTGACTTGTACTTGCTCCATGTCTAAGGATGCTGGTTTTCCAATATTACGGCAATTTTCCAGAATCTAAGAATTCTTGGAAGTTTAAATATAGAAGCTATGAGCATCAGTAGGCTACTCAGCCCTGCACTTGTTCCACCATTCAATATGGTCTTGGCTGATAATCCAACTCAGTGCCCTGTTTCTGCACTTTCCCCATACTCTTCGATCCCTTTAGCCCTAAGAACCATGTCTAACTCTTTGAAAACATTCAATATTTTGGCCTCAACTGCTTTCTTCGGCAGAGAGTGCCACAGGCGCATCTGTCTTGGGTGAAGAAATTTCTCCTAGTTCGATATGACCTACCCTTATCCTTAGAATGTGCTTTCAGGTTTTGGACTCCCCACCTGTCAAGAACATGCTTCCTGTGTTTAGCCTGTCTCGTATTCTTGGAATTTCATGGATTTCTATGGCTCCCCACCTCAAATCCGGCCCTGTACAACTGCAAAATATCCCTGCTCCCGTACTCGAATCCTCTCCCAAAAAGACCAACATACTACTCGCCTTCTTCACTGCCTGCTGCATCTGCATACTTACTTTCAGCATCTGGTATACACGCTCACCCAGGTCTCCCTCCACCTCCCCCTTCCCAATCTATCACCATTCAAATAATCAGTTGCTTTCTTGTTTTTGCTACCAAAATGAATAGCCTTACATTTATCAATATTCTGCGTAATCCAAGATGGAGGACGGGAAACATTTCTGGCTGTTTCTGCTCCTTTTTTTTGAGGTATTTTAGGCACTGGAGGCAATTTCCTCGAATTCCAGGAGCAGCAATTACTGTTTTATATGCTGTTGCTTAGTTTTGGAACTTTGGGGGAAAAAAAGTCAAAACAAAAGCAGTTTTAAAAGAGGAGAGCAGACAAAGGAAACACATGGTGAGGACAGTGCAGGAGAGAGAGAGAGAGAGCCTGCACAGTTACTGCCTTTGCTGTTTGAATTCATGTATTGCTGGACATCAGAGTGCATCTGGCAAAATTAACAAACAGTGAAATTAACAACTAATCTTGGAGGAACCGGTTTGGGCAAAGTTCACAACACAGAATCAGATAAGTTAATTGTTGTTTTAAGTCTGTCCAAGAGAAAGGCTGTATTAGTGAGTACAGAGGGTTCTTTCTTGATTATATGTTTTTGGAGATAAGTCTCTTGATTAAACTTAAAATATAAGCCGTAGCTCTTAATTTAACCTGGTGCAGTGTTTTGTAGAGGAATAAGACGGTGTTATTTTCTGGGTCTGTAGATTGTGAAGGAACAAAAATGGCCTTTGCAGTGATATGTACTTCTTGTCAGATGTGGGAGTTTAAAGAGAGTTTAAGGGTTACTGCGGATTATATCTGCCGTAAATGCTGTTGGATGTGAATCTTATCAGATCGAGTGGATCGGTTGGAGAGACAGATAGAAGCGATGAGGAATTCGCAACAGCAACAGTATGTGATGGATGGCAGATATAGAAAGGGGGGAAAGTCTCAGATACAGTCACATAGATGGGATAACTCCAGGAAGGGTGAGAGAGGTCGACACCGAGGGCAGGGGTTTTTTGTGGATATACCCATTTCAAACAGGTATGCTGTTTTGGAAAATGTAGGGGGTGATGGATTCTCAGGGGAACGTAGCACAAACAGGCAAGTTTCTGGTATTGAGACTGGCTTTAATGCAATGAGGGGTACGTCAGCTTCCAAGAGATCAATTGTATTTGGGGATTCTGTAGTCCGAGGTACAGACAGACGTTTCTGTGGCCAGCAGAGAGAAAGCAGAATGGTGTGTTGTTTCCCTGGTGCCAGGATCAAGGATGTCTCTGAGAGGGTGCAGAATGTTCTCATGGGGGAGAGGGGCCAGCAAGAGGTCATTGTCCACATTGGAACCAACGACATTGGAAGGGAAAAGGTTGAGATTCTGAAGGGAGATTACAGAGAATTAGGCAGCAATTTAAAAAGGAGGTCCTCAAGGGTAGTAATATCTGGATTACTCCCAGTGCTGCGAGCTAGTGAGGACAGGAATAGGAGGATAGAGCAGATGAATGCATGGCTGAGGAGCTGGTGTATGGGAGAAGGATTCACATATTTGGATGATTGGAAGTGATCTGTACAAGAAGAACAGATTGCACCTAAATTGGAAGGGGACTAATATACTGGCTGGGAAGTTTGCTAGAACTGCTTGGGAGGATTTAAACTAGTAAGGTGGGGGGGTGGGACCCAGGGAGATAGTGAGGAAAGAGATCGATCTGAGACGGGTACAGTTGAGAACAGAAGTGAGTCAAACAGTCAGGGCAGGAGGGACAAGTAGGACAAATAAATTAAACTGCATTTATTTCAATGCAAGGGGCCTAATAGGGAAGGCAGATGAACTCAGGGCATGGTTAGGAACATGGGACTGGGATATCATAGCAATTACAGAAACATGGCTCAGGGATGGACAGGACTGGCAGCTTAATGTTCCAGGATACAAATGCTACAGGAAGGATAGAAAGGGAGGCAAGAGAGGAGGGGGAGTGGCATTTTTGATAAGGGATAGCATTACAGCTGTGCTAAGGGAGGATATTACCGGAAATACATCCTGGGAAGTTATTTGGGTGGAACTGAGAAATAAGAAAGGGATGATCACCTTATTGGGATCACCTTATAGAACCCCTAATAGTCAGAGGGAAACTGAGAAACAAACTTGTAAGGAGATCTCAGCTATCTGTAAGAATAATAGGGTGGTTATGGTAGGGGATTTTAACTTTCCAAACATCGACTGGCACTGCCATAGTGTTAAAGGTTTAGATGGAGAGGAATTTCTTAAGTGTGTACAAGACAATTTTCTGATTCAGTATGTGGATGTACCTATTAAAAAAGGTGCAAAACTTGACCTACTCTTGGGAAATAAGGCAGGGCAGGTGACTGAGGTGTCACTGGGGGAGCACTTTGGGGCCAGTGACCATAATTCTATTAGTTTTAAAATAGTGATGGAAAAGGATAGACCAGATCTAAAAGTTGAAGTTCTAAATTGGAGAAAGGCCAATTATGACGGTATTAGGCAAGAACTTTCAAAAGCTGATTGGAGGCAGATGTTCACAGGTAAAGGGACGGCTGGAAAATGGGAAGCCTTCAGAAAAGAGACAACAAGAATCCAGAGAAAGTATATTCCTGTCAGGGTGAAAGGGAAGGCTGGTAGGTATAGGAATGCTGGATGACTAAAGAAATTGTGGGTTTGGTTAAGAAAAAGAAGGAAGCATATGTCAAGTATAGACAGGATAGATCGAGTGAATCCTTAGAAGAGTATAAAGGAAGTAGGAGTATACTTAAGAGGGAAATCAGGAGGGCAAAAAGGGGACATGGGATAGCATTGGCAAGTAGAATTAAGGAGAATCCAAAGGGGTTTTACAAGTATATTAAGGACAAAAGGGTCACTAGGGAGAGAATAGGGCCCCTCAAAGATCATATTCTGGGTTGGTGGTGCTGGAAGAGCACAGCAGTTCAGGCAGCATCCAAGGAGCAGCGAAATTGACGTTTCGGGCAAAAGCCCTTCATCAGGATGAAGGGCTTTTGCCCGAAACGTCGATTTCGCTGCTCCTTGGATGCTGCCTGAACTGCTGTGCTCTTCCAGCACCACTAATCCAGAATTTGGTTTTCAGCATCTGCAGTTATTGTTTTTATCCCTCAAAGATCAGCAAGGTGGCCTTTGTATGGAGCCACAGAAAATGGGGGAGATACTAAATGGATAGTTTGCATCAGTATTTACTGTGGAAAAGGATATGGAGGATATAGACTGTAGGGAAATAAATGGTGACATCTTGAAAAATGTTCAGATTACAGAGGAGGAAGTGCTGGATATCTTGAAACGGTTAAAGGTGGATAAATCCCCAGGACCTGATCAGGTGTACCTGAGTACTCTGTGGGAAGCTAGAGAAGTGATTGCTGGGCCTCTTGTTGAGATATTTGTATCATCGATAGTCACAGGTGAGGTGCCAGAAGACTGGAGGTTGGCAAACATGGTGCCACTGTTTAAGAAGGGTGGTAAGGACAAGCCAGGGAACTATAGACCAGTGAGCCTGACCTCGGTGGTGGGCAAGTTGTTGGAGCGAATCCTGAGGAACAGCATGTACATGTATTTGGAAAGGCAAGGACTGATTCGGATAGTCAACATGGCTTTGTGCGTGGGAGATCATGTCTCACAAACTTGATTGAGTTTTTTGAAGAAGTAACAAAGAGGATTGATGAGGGCAGAGCAGTAGATGTGATCTATATGGACTTCAGTAAGGAGTTCGACAAAGCTCCCCATAGGAGACTGATTAGCAAGGTTAGATCTCATGGAATAGAGGGAGAACTAGCCATTTGGATACAGAACTGGCTCAAAGGTTGAAGACAGAGGGTGGTGGTGGAGGGTTGTTTTTCAGACTGGAAGCTTGTGACCAGTGGAGTGCCACAAGGATCGGTGCTGGGTCCACTACTTTTTGTCATTTACATAAATGATTTGGATGCGAGCATAAGAGGTACAGTTAGTAAGTTTGCAGATGACACCAAAATTGGAGGTGTAGTGGATAGCGAAGAGGGTTACCTCAGATTACAACAGGATCTGGACCAGATGGGCCAATGGGCTAAGTGGCAGATGGTGTTTAATTCAGATAAATGTGAGGTGCTGCATTATGGGAAAGCAAATCTTAGCAGGACTTATACACTTAATGGTAAGGTCCTAGGGAGTGTTGCTGAACAAAGAGACCTTGGAGTGCAGGTTCATAACTCCTTGAAAGTGGAGTCGCAGGTAGATAGGATAGTGAAGAAGGTGTTTGGTATGCTTTCTTTTATTGGTCAGAGTATTGAGTACAGGAGTTGGGAGGTCATGTTGCAGCTGTACAGGACATTGGTTAGGCCACTGTTGGAATATTGCGTGCAATTCTGGTCTCCTTCCTATTGGGAAGATCTTGTGAAACTTGAAAGGGTTCATAAAAGATTTACAAGGATATTGCCGGGGTTGGAGGATCTGAGCTACAGGGAGAGGCTGAACAGGCTGGGGCTGTTTTCCCTGGAGCATCGGAGGCTGAGGGGTGACCTTACAGAAGTTTACAAAATTATGAGGGGCATGGATAGGGTAAATAGACAAAGTCTTTACCCTGGGCTCGGGGAGTCCAGAGCTAGAGGGCATAGGTTTAGGGTGAGAGGAGAAAGATATAAAAGAGACCTAAAGGGCAACGTTTTCACGCAGAGGGGAGTACGTGTCTGGAATGAGCTGCCAGAGGATGTGGTGGAGGCTGGTACAATTGCAACATTTAAGAGGCATTTGCATGGGTATATGAATAGGAAGGGTTTGGAGGGATATGGGCCGGGTGCTGGCAGGTGGGACTAGATTGTGTTGGATTATTTGGTCTGCATGGATGGGTTGGACCGAAGGGTCTGTTTCCATGCTGTACATCTCTATGACTCTAAATATCTGCTTATTCCAAATCCTTGATTCCCTTTTGCCAACCAGTTCTGTATCCATGTCAGTACATTACCTCCAATCTGGTATGCTTTAACTTTACCTGCTAATCTCTTATGGGACCTCAGCAAATGCCTTCTGAAAGTCCAAGCTGACCACATTCATTGGTTTCCCCCATATCAACTCGACCTGTTGTGTCGCCATAATCTTACTGGGGTTGCTGTCTTATCAGAGAAAAGTGACTGCTGGTGATTTAACCCAAGGGCCACCACACCTCAAGCAAGGGAAGAGGTTGAGAAACATCCTCAAAAAATTCCAGTAGATTTGTCAAGCATAACATCCATTTTATTTCCATGTTGACACTGTCCAGTCCTGTCACTGTGCTGTGCTGGCATAACTTTAATAATGGACTCTAGCATTTTCCCTACTCCGGCTGACCATCTACAATCCCTGTTTTCTCTTCACTGGCTTTTTTAAAAATAGTGAAATTACATTAGCTATTTCCAAATCCATAGGAACTGTCCCAGAGTCTACAGAATCATGACAGATGGCCACCAATGCATCCACCCTATCTCAGGCCACTTCTTTCAGTACTCTGGAATGTGGGTTATTGGCCCAGGGGATTTCTTGGCCTTTAATCCCATTAATTTCTCTAACACCATTTCCCGACCAGTACTGATTTCCTTCAGTCTCTCCCTTTCTTTACTCTGTTAACTCTGCCATTTTTGCAAGTTATTTGTGTCTTCCTTTGTGAAGACAAAAGCAAATATGAAATTTAGTTAGTCTGCTGTTTCTTTGTTCCCCATCCTAAGTTCCCTTGCTTTTGATTGCATGGGACTTGCATTCAGATTCTCTGTCTGTGGGATTTGTGTCGTACAGACTGGTATAAAAGGATTTGCTGATCCTCAGTATGTCAGACTGAGATGACATGCCCAAGCCACGTTGCTCCTTTAGCTTGCTGAGCACAGAGCTCTCCGAGTGCACCTCCTGGAAGGAGAAACACTGAGCACATCCTATCCTGCTCCACGGTGCAGACCCTGCACTGGAAGATTATCTTGGAGGCCTCCAAGGCAAACCGTGAGGTGTGCTGGCCCGTTACCTCCTTGAGATCCTCCAGGACACCGGCCCCCATCACCTGCAACAGCACTTGGAAAAGGAGGCTTTTCTGCAGTTTGGACAGTTTTCCCCTTACTCTCTGCTTGAGCTCCCTCTCCCTCTCCGACTGATCTCACTCTGATCCCACGCCCTCTCCCTCTCCCGCTCCGACTGAGCTCGCTCTGCTCCCGCTCCCGCTCCCTCTCCCTCTCTGACTGAGCTCACCGTGCTCCCTCTCCCCCCCTCCCTCCCCCCTCCCTCCCCCCATCTCTTCCCCCCTCTCTCGCTCTCTCTCTCTCTCTCTTCCCTCTCTCTTCCCTCTCTCTCTCTCCTCTTCCCTCTCTCTCTCTCTTCCCTCTCTCTCCTCTCTCTCTCTCTCTCCTCCCCCTCTCTCTCTCTCTCTCCTCTCTCTTCCCCCCCTCTCTCTTCCCCCCCCCTCTCTCTTCCCCCCCTCTCTCTTCCCCCCCCTCTCTCACCCCCCCCCTCTCCTCCCCCCCCCCCCTCCACCCCCCCCCTCTCACCCCCCCCCCCCACTCCCCCCCCCTCACACCCCCCCCTCACTCCCCCCCCTCTCTCCCCCCCTCACTCTCCCCCCCTCTCTCACCCCCCACTCTCTCCCCCCCCCTCTCTCCCCCCCCCCTCTCTCCCCCCCCCCTCACTCCCCCCCCTCTCTCTCCCCCCCCTCTCTCTCCCCCCCCTCTCTCTCCCCCCCCCTCTCTCCGCCCCCCTCTCTCTCCCCCCCCCTCTTCTTCCCCCCCCCTCTTCTTCCCCCCCCCCTCTTCTTCCCCCCCCCTCTCTTCTTCCCCCCCTCTCTTCTTCCCCCCCTCTCTTCTTCCCCCCCCTCTCTTCTTCCCCCCCTCTCTTCCCCCCCCCTCTCTTCCCCCCCCCTCTCTTCCCCCCCCTCCTTTCCCCCCCCCCTCCTTTCCCCCCCCTCCTTTCCCCCCCCCTCCTTCCCCCCCCCCTCCTTTCCCCCCCCCCTCCTTTCCCCCCCCCTCCTTCCCCCCCCCCTCCTTTCCCCCCCCCTCCTTTCCCCCCTCTCTCTTCCCCCCTCTCTCTTCCCCCCTCTCTCTTCCCCCCTCTCTCTTCCCCCCCTCTCTCTTCCCCCCCTCTCTCTTCCCCCCCCCCTCTCTTCCCCCCCCCCTCTCTTCCCCCCCTCTCTTCCCCCCCTCTCTTCCCCCCCCTCCCTCTCTTCCCCCCCCCCTCTCTTCCCCCCCCCTCTCTTCCCCCCCTCTCTTCCCCCCCTCTCTTCCCCCCCTCTCTCTTCCCCCCTCTCTCTTCCCCCCCCCTCTCTTCCCCCCCCCTCTCTTCCCCCCCCTCTCTTCCCCCCCCCTCTCTTCCCCCCCCCTCTCTTCCCCCCCCCTCTCTTCCCCCCCCCTCTCTTCCCCCCCCCTCTCTTCCCCCCCCCTCTCTTCCCCCCCCCTCTCTTCCCCCCCCCTCTCTTCCCCCCCCCTCTCTTCCCCCCCCCTCTCTTCCCCCCCCCTCTCTTCCCCCCCCCTCTCTTCCCCCCCCCTCTCTTCCCCCCCCCCTCTCTTCCCCCCCCCTCTCTTCCCCCCCCCTCTCTTCCCCCCCCCTCTCTTCCCCCCCCCCTCTCTTCCCCCCCCCTCTCTTCCCCCCCCCTCTCTTCCCCCCCCCCTCTCTTCCCCCCCCCTCTCTTCCCCCCCCCTCTCTTCCCCCCCCCTCTCTTCCCCCCCCTCTCTTCCCCCCCCCTCTCTTCCCCCCCCCCTCTCTTCCCCCCCCCTCTTCCCCCCCCCCTCTCTTCCCCCCCCCTCTCTTCCCCCCCCCTCTCTTCCCCCCCCTCCCTCTCTGACTGAGCTCACCCTGCTCCCTCTCCCTCTCCGACTGAGCTCGCCCTGCTCCCTCTCCCTCTCCCTCTCTGACTGAGCTCACCCTGTTCCTTCTCCCTCTCCGACTGAGCTCACCCTGCTCCCTCTCCCTCTCCCTCTCTGACTGAGCTCACCCTGCTCCTTCTCCCTCTCCGACTGAGCTCGCCCTGCTCCCTCTCCCTCTCCCTCTCTGACTGAGCTCACTCTGCTCCTTCTCCCTCTCCGACTGAGCTCACCCTGCTCCCTCTCCCTCTCCCTCTCTGACTGAGCTCACTCTGCTCCTTCTCCCTCTCCGACTGAGCTCGCCCTGCTCCCTCTCCCTCTCCCTCTCTGACTGAGCTCACTCTGCTCCTTCTCCCTCTCCGACTGAGCTCACCCTGCTCCCTCTCCCTCTCCCTCTCTGACTGAGCTCACTCTGCTCCTTCTCCCTCTCTGACTGAGCTCACCCTGCTCCCTCTCCCTCTCCCTCTCTGACTGAGCTCACTCTGCTCCTTCTCCCTCTCCCTCTCCCTCTCCGACTGAGCTCACTCTGCTCCCGCTCCCTCTCCCTCTCCCTCTCCCTCTCCGACTGAGCTCGCTCTGCTCCCTCTCCCCCCTCTTAGTGGGTGGCACGGTGGCACAGTGATTAGCACTGCTGCCTCACAGCACTGGAGATCCGGGTTCGATTCCAGCCTTGGGTGACTGTGTGGAGTTTGCACGTTCTCCCCGTGACTGTGTGGGTTTCCTCCGGGTGCTCTGGTTTCCTCCCACAGTCCAAAGATGTGCAGGTCAGGTGAATTTGCCATGCTAAATTGCCCGTAGTGTTAGGTAAAGGGTAAATGTAGGGGTATGGGTGGGTTGCGCTTCAGCGGGTCGGTGTGGACTTGTTGGGCCGAAGGTAAAAACAATGACTGCAGATGCTGAAAACCAAATACTGGATTAGTGGTGCTGGAAGAGCACAGCAGTTCAGGCAGCATCCAAGGAGCAGCGAAATCAATGTTTCGGGCAAAAGCCCTTCATCAGGAATAAAGGCAGTGAGCCTGAAGCGTGGAGAGATAAGCTAGAGGAGGGTGGGGGTGGGGAGAGAGTAAGCATGGAGTACAATGGGTGAGTGGAGGAGGGGATGAAGGTGATAGGTCAGGGAGGAGAGGGTGGAGTGGATAGGTGGAAAAGGAGATAGGCAGGTAGGACAAGTCCGGACAAGTCAAGGAGACAGTGCTGAGCTGGAAGTTTGAAACTAGGATGAGGTGGGGGAAGGGGAAATGAGGAAGCTGTTGAAATCCACATTGATGCCCTAGGGTTGAAGTGTTCCGAGGCGGAAGATGAGGCGTTCTTCCTCCAGGCGTCTGGTGGTGAGGGAGCGGCGGTGAAGGAGGCCCAGGACCTCCATGTCCTCGGCAGAGAGTGGGAGGGGGAGTTGAAATGTTGGGCCACGGGGCAGTTTGGTTGATTGGTGCGGGTGTCTCGGAGATGTTCCCTAAAGCGCTCTGCTAGGAGGCGTCCAGTCTCCCCAATGTAGAGGAGGCCACATCGGGAGCAACGGATACAATAAATGATATTAGTGGATGTGCAGGTGAAACTTTGATGGATGTGGAAGGCTCCTTTAGGGCCTTGGATAAAGGTGTTGGGCCGAAGGGCCTGTTTCCACACTGTAATGTAATGTAATCTCTCCCGCTCCAACTGAGCTCACTCTGCTCCCTCTCCCTCTCCGTCTCCCTCTTCGACTGAGCTCGCTCTGCTCCCTCTCCCTCTCCCGCTCCCACTGAGCTCGCTCTACTCCCTCTCCCTCTCCGATTGAGCTCGCTCTGCTCCCTCTCCCTCTCCGTCTCCCTCTTCGACTGAGCTCGCTCTGCTCCCTCTCCCTCTCCCGCTCCCACTGAGCTCGCTCTACTCCCTCTCCCTCTCCAATTGAGCTCGCTCTGCTCTCTCTCCCTCTCCGTCTCCCTCTTCGACTGAGCTCGCTCTGCTCCCTCTCCCTCTCCCTCTTCGACTGAGCTCGCTCTGCTCCCTCTCCCTCTCCCTTTCCGATTGAGCTCGCTCTGCTCCCTCTCCCCCTCCCACTCTAACTGAGCTCGCTCTGCTCCCTCTCTTGCTAATAGGCTCAATCAATTATTTTGTTTGTAATCCGAAATGGGGACGATAATGGACAGTCAGAAGGGGCCGAGAAACCGAACTGTTTCTATTTGTATTTCTGGGCCAGCAGGAGAGAGTCTCTAAGATCATTTGTTTAAAGGAAGGATATTACCTAAGTTCTGAAGTTAAGACAGATTTTGGGTATTGTCGAAAACTGAAGGGTTTGTTTCGTGAATTCCAGGACCTGCACGTGTGCGACCAAATGTTGTCTAACTTGGCAACTTGTCTGTGGACAATATTCTAAGTGCACGAACAATGTGGCCATCCCTGACAATTCAGGCTTCCCTTACAGATCATCCATTAAGGAGTACCTGGATAAAACCATGTCCAATACCTGTATCACCAACACTCAAATCATAGCTTCCAATAACAACTTCCAGCCTCTGCCTTCTTTGTACCTCTTCCACTTTCCTTGGTTGCCATGATTCTGGTAGATCCTCCTCCTCCATCTCTTCCTGTCAGTCATTCCTCTACCAATCCCACTGGATTTCAGCCTCTTGCTGTTGCATTTTCCATCCAGTCTTGGGTCTTTCTCAGCTTTTTCTTCTTGGAAGTCCCATTTCCATCAGTCCCTCATCATGTTTCCCCTCTGCAACAGATGATCGCTTTTCAATCCCCTTCTCATAGCTTCTTCCAATGCCCCGCCCCCCCATAATCTTCACTGACCCTCTAATGTTTCGGATCTTGTCTTCTTTTATATCTCCATGTTTGGCACAACAGCGGGCATAAGCAAGTTGCCAAAGATTTCCAATAATACCAACAATTACCCATCGTCTTGGGTACATTAGTCAGGGATAAATATAGGGTTGGGGTTGGGTCTGGGTGGGTTACTCTTCAGAGGGCCTGTTCCCATACTGTAGGGAATCTAGTCTAAAAATCTAAACGTTATGGTACAGACAGCTGCACACAGGGTGCTAACACTTTCAATAGCTTATCTGGCCTGACACCAATTGTTACAGTTAACCTGAGAATGTAACTTTTAAAAAAACGTTTTGTGATTTACACATGAAAGAAGTGAAACTATCATGGTCATTCCAACAGATGAGAGACTCAACAAACAATCAAGGTATTTTCAATGTATAATTTCAGTTACATCACACTATAAACTTTTGCTATAAATTCTGTGTCTTACAATTGTGTCCTCCACAACCGCCTGATGAAGGAGCAGCACTCCGAAAGCTAGTGCTTCCAAATAAACCTGTTGGCCCATAACCTGGTGTTGTGTGATTTTTAACTTTGAACACCCCGGTCCAACACCAGCACCTCCAAATCATAATCTAAAAATGTTTTTGTATAATATGACACCTTTTAAACCTAGAAAATGGAGAAACTATGGCCTGACACTCGTATCTGATCTGCCTCTTTAAGCATCTTGAGGTCCTCCGATAGAAAGCCTGGTGTTGATCTGGAATGTTTCAGTCTGGCCCCTCAGGAAGATTAGCCACAGAAGATTGTGTTTTCGCCTCTATGCACTTGCAGTGTGCTTCATCCAGTGGTCAACACCAGGAGTGAAATATACACCCTCCTGCCACCAAATGGGATCCACAAACTTTGTTGAATATTGTGCACGGCCAAAAGTTAGACCACAGTTTGAAATCTGAGATTCGTGGAGAAATAGTTTTTTTTCCTTGGAGCTGTGCCCAAAGGCATTTATCCCTTGAAGAGATTAAATAGATTCACAAGATCCTTGATGGTACAAGGTATATATAAAACAGCAGTGTGGAAGGAAACGACCCCAATCTGGCCTTTTTCTTGCTTGTGAGTGTAGTGCAGAGTGAAGGGGGGGGTGGGGGGGGGGCTTCCCCCTGACCCCCGGCTGGTATTGAACTGGAACCAGCTGAGGTGACTGCAGCAATCGCTGACGCAGGCTGTTGCCCCCACCCTTACAAGTTGCTTCTTCGAAATGAATCCAGTGCTTTTTTTTATTGTAAATTTCACAACTTATTTGCATATGACTGATCTTTCGTCGACCCGAGTTGTGAAATTTCCCGGCACTTGGGCTAATGCATGAGAAACGGGAGTGTCAGCGATCGGTACACGCCCCAACTCGTTATCCTGCCCGCCCAAAGGCAGGAGCTGTGGTTGGGGCGCTGCTGTGCCCAGTGGACACACAGAGGTGGAGATGTTTCCCTCCCTCCGTCGAAACAGGCAAACCTCAACACCGTGCCCTTACAGTGATCCGGAAATGACAATGATCCAGGATGGAGAGGAGGGGGGAGGAGGAGGAGGAGGGGGGGAAAGAAAGGCGTGGAGAGGGGAGGTAGTTGGGTTTTGGCGAGGGGGTTGGGTGGGGAAAGGGGTTTGGTAAAAAGGGACGGGAAAGGGGAAAGGAGGAGGAGAGGATTGGAGGAGAGGAGACAAGGGGTAGGGAGGAGGAGGAGGATCAAAGTGGCTAAGGAGGAGATAGAGGGGAACTAGGATGGAGAGGGGAGGAGGAGATCCCAGTGAGATTGTGTAAAGGAGGATGGGGAGGGTGGTGAGAGGGGAGAGAAGGGCTATGGAGGAGAGAGTGACTCTCTGGAAGGGGGCTGGGTAGCAGTAGAGGGGGTGAATGGAATTGGGGGAAAATGAGAGGGAAGTAAGAAGCAGGGAGAGTGGGGCTGGTGATTGCAGGAGGTGGAGGTGGAGTGAGGGTAAGGGTAGTGTAGGGTAGGGAAGGGCAATAAGGTTGAGGAGGGATGGTAAAGGGGTTGGGGAGGTCAATATTGGGTTGGGCTTGTGGAGGAGAAGGAATGTGGTGGAATTTGGGGAAGGGACTGGGAGAAGAAGGATATATAGCAAGGGGGGGGTGATGAAGGAGGAGAAGTAAGGAAGTGAGGAGAGTGGAAGGGGAAAATGAAGGAAGGAAGGGGAGGAATGGACAGATGAGAGATGAGGTTGGAGGGGAAGAGAGACATGTCTATAGGAGAGGTAGGGGAGTGTCAGAAGGAATGAAGGACTGAGGGAGGGAGGGGTTATAAGAGAGAACTGGAAGAAGTCATAGAATCCCTACAGTGTGGAAACAGGCCACAAGCCCACACTGACCCTCCGAAGAGCAACCCACCCAGATTCATTCCCTGATCCTATTGCTCTACATTTATCCCTGACTCATGTACCTAACCTTCACTCCCTGAACATTATGGGCAACTTAGCATGGACAATTCACCTAACCTGCACATCTTTGGACTGTGGGAGGAAACTGGAGCACCTGGAGGAAACCCACGCAGACACGGGGAGAATGTGCAAACTCCACACAGACAGTTGCTTGAGGCTGGGCTGGTATCAAACCTGGGTCCCTGGTACTGAGAGGCAATAATGCTAACCACTGAGCCACCGTGACGCCCAATAAGTGGTGCAGAGTCTGGTGGGGAGGGGGCATAGGAGAGCAAGGGATGGTGGAAGATGAGAAGAAAAAGTTGGGGAGTGGGGGAGTGGTAGATGGGGGTGGGAAAGAATGTCAGAAGAGGAAGAGGGACCCTTCATCACCATTCACAATTATTTGTCTATTTTTGGAGGCACACGAACACAGCATTGCCAACTTGAATGTGCAGAAATAATCTCTCCTGAGTTTTCTCAGATCTTCAGTTTAAGAGAGTGACCCCAGGAGACAGTGTACTGGATGTTTTATACTGTAACTCCAGGCCAGTTTAAAATCACTGTTTGAAGGTGTCTCAGCATTTCCTCAATATTCCTGTGACATTAGTTTGGAAACGTTTCAATATTGAAGATCATGCTTTCTTTGTACAGAGTCAGATTTGTTAGTGCGGTTTAGTGGTTTCTTAATGTTGTTTCTACTTAGACTAAGAGGAAAGTCCATAAAATTGCAACAGAAAATGCCGGAAATATTTCTCAGGATGTGAAGTTTTGATCATCAACCTGAAACTTTTAACTCTTGTTCTCTCCACAGATACTGCCTAACCTGCTGAGTACTTCCAGCTTTTATTTCAGATGTTCAGCAGCTGGAGTATTTTGTGTTATTGAGCTGCCTGTGTAACTTGTTCAAAAATCCAGAAAGCACAGAACAGAAATTGTAAACTAATCACTGTGTGCACAGAATTGTTGCTGGTATTATATTAACCCATGGCAAGCAGCAACATGATCTGTGTTTATAGATTTTGTTTTATTTAAAGCTTAATTATGGTTAAATGGAAAGGGGGAGGGAGAGAGAATATTTCGTGTTTACATTAGCAGTAAAGTCCTGCCGTATTATCAAACGGTTGCCAATGACTGAAACAATATTTGGACTGTCGAGTTGTTGCCCCTTTAATAGCACGTTTGATGTGCCTGAAACTGTAGAATGTGTGTTTATTGTAGTCTTGGCCCAGTACAGTTGGAGAGGGGACAACGGTTGCTATGGCAACAAAACTGTTCAGAGGCAGCTGGTGATTAGTTCAATGGAAAGAAGTCAAGGGAGGTCAAAGGAGGGAGGTGTGGGAATAGGGAGGCAGGGGCTGAGTACAGACGTCAGAGCCAGTAAACTGGAGGCCACTGAAGAAAGGGAGTGTGCAAAAGAAGGATGACAGAGAGGAAGCTCCAAAAAGACCTGAAACAAAGCAAGCTCCCGGTGAACCAAGCATTCCCTCTCACTGGCTGAGACATGGAGTTTCCTAGCGAAGGTCCTCGGCTCTAAAGCAAACCAAAGGCAGAAGGAGTCGATTTTACTTCCCTCGCCCCCCTCCCCCAGTTCATCCCAAGTGAAGTTTTTTTTTGGAAAAGGAAATACAGGCAAATGCTGCCTAATTGGGTTATTTGTTGCAGGAATGAAGCTGCAAGCAACAGAGTTTCACCAGCAACCAGAATCGGTGAGGTAGGCAATTCCACAAATTGAGTAATTTTCTGTTTTCCTCCCATGTGTTGGATTATAACCGACCCTGACAAAAGACAGAGCTGAGTTTCAAAGAGAGTCTGAGTTGAAAAGCGCTGGGGGTAGGGTAGGGAGATATCATGTGAATGTACCGAGAGACTCTTCGCTTCAGGGCAAACAGACTTTCAGCTAGAGCCCAGTTCATTTTTTGCAACCATTCCATGTTTATGAATACTTTATTTTTTAATCATCTGAATTTAAGTAACTGGTTAAATATGTATGGATGACCTATTCCTAACCCAGGCTTCCTGTAGAATACGTGTCTGCTATCTGTAGAGTGTTCTGTGAAGTTTTAACCCTCTGGTCGCTGGAATGACGGTTTGGTAGAGTTTTTATCCTGCTCTCTTGAGAAGTTACTGATACTTGTGTAGATCACTGATTAAGTTCCTGCTTTTTTCTGAAGTATGTTCTCACCCTCCCCTAGGGTTCGCTCCCCGAAGGTCTGCTGCGCATGATTCCTTAAAACATCTCCCATTCCCAAGCTTCAGTGCTGTCCTCTGGGGAGCTAATAGGGGCTACACAAGTAGTTTAAGTGCCAACTTTTTATACTGTAGACGGGGAAAACCCACAATCCTTTTCCCAAACCCGGTAACTGAAACTAAAAACCTGTAGCTTCTGATGAGAGTTGGTGAAAGAATCTCGGTCATATCTGAAACATTGCTGCGTTCTTTTGAGTTACTCAGTCAGGGTCCCTGCATGCTGCTTTTGTGTGCCCTTCAGATGAAACAGCCAGTAGAGTTGACGCTTTCGAGATTACGCGTAATATAAGACACTCAATAGACTGAAGCATTCAGACGAACACCTGCCACTGGTCTGGTTTGTGTGCAAAACACGAGCTCTGCACCTTTTTCTGTCTATCATCAGTTTTTTTCAGAATAAAATGCAGTTGAAATATTTATTTTTAAGCTTCAATATAATGTGGAAGGACAGCATTCCTCTGTGAAAATCTTTGGCAAGTGTTTGCTTTAGGGATGGATGTTAATTACTCTGAGGAAAATCAGAGCCTTGAGATGCTGTTACTAATTCAGCATATTGAGTCCAGTTATTGTACTGTGCTCAGCTGGTGATGATTCTAGTGCATGAGATTTGAAGATAAAAATGGTGTGGTTCTTTTCCTCATTTTTTCATCTGACTTTTTCCACTTTGTCAATCTTGTTTCAAACATAATCCCAAAGTAATCAGAATTGTATCCAAACAACATATAAGGGTTTCGAGGAGATGGGTGCTTGAATTTACAGTAGAGATTGCCTCCACAGATTTATGAGTAAATGCTGAATTTGCCCTGCCAATTCTATTGTGTATTGTGTATGAATGACTTAGCCAGGATGTGATGTTATTTGTGTGCTTACTGTAAGACAGTGAGAGTAAATGAGAGTACACACAAAGCATGCTATAGAGTCATGGAGTTTATTTTTGTTATGTAGTATATTACCTTCATGATTTGATTCACTTTTAAAGAGGGTGCCTCAGTGTACCTTGTGAGGAGAAACTCACAAACCAGCTAATTTTAACAAGAAAGTTCTGCAGACAGTGTTCTTTGCATTGCTGAATGGGTTTTAAAGTGAATCTTTCTCTACATTGATTTGTCTTTGGAGCTAAAATTGGAACTTACTTTTTTGTCTCTAAAATTCAAAATGTTGTGAAAAAGTTTGATTCATTTAACATCAACCACAATAACAGAGGTTTACAATGCTATTTAGGTGCTGGTGGCAATCCCATGTAGGTACCTTTTTTTAAAAAAGAAAATAAATCTATAATGCAACACATGAAGGTTATGTTTGTTTAGTGAAATAAGACCTAGCCGTGTAACTTATACCAATTCAGCACCTTCTTGCGTCAGACTCCCTATGCTTTGAAAGCAAACCTGTAGATGATTTTAAATCTTGCGTATATCCGACATATGAGACATGTCCTTTAACATGTCTGATTCATCAGGTTTCTGGGATAGCTGAGTTTTTTTGTTTCTTTTGGAGAAGGTGAGAATTATTTTGAGGAATAGGTTGGTTTTGTTGGTAGCAATTTAGTTTACCTACAAGTCAAGAAAGATGGTATGTCCAAATTCACTTCAAATCATTGGCATATAGTATGAAGAGCCATTTCGTTGAAATGTTAGGGAAGGGCTACATTGCCAACCATTCCATCCTTCAGTTCAGAGCTAAAGCTAAACCCCTGCTTGTTTGTTTTGATGGATGGGAAAATAATAGAAAATCTCATTATCTGAAGAAGAAGAGCATTATAGTCATGACAATTCTTGCTTCAGCATACACCATCAAAACAACTGGATGAATAGATCATTCAGATCTATTTTTGTTCATGGGACATAGTGGTTCACAAATTATTGGCCATCTCTGGTTGTGGTGACTCTGGTTGTCTGATGCATTGAATGCTAATATGTAAAAATAAATTATTAAAACATGATCTAGCTGTATTACGTTTACAGAACTTTAAAGTTTTCAGTTGGCATTAGGTTTGTCTTCCAAGATATGGAAAGACCTCAACTTTCAGCACTTGACCCTCCCATTTGATGGCCATGTGAGTTGGATTGCATCTCATGTGAAACTTATTCAACTCTTTAGTATTTCTGGAGTAGATAGTCCACATTTCACAGGTACATTAAAGGGTTCATATTATCACAGTTTTGTGTGCTTTTCTGTAGGTTTGATTCCTCATTGCCTCCACAGATTTATGAGTAAATGCTGAATTTGCCCTGCCAATTCTACTTGCTGCCTCACTGGCAATTTCTGGAGATTATTCTTCTGTGATAGTAAAGTTATCTACATCCTGCTGGATTGTGTGATTGATAATTATAGCATGTGGGGCATCGTGAGACTTTAACAATGGTTGGTGAAATATTTCTGCCTTCATCAAGTTGACGGTCTTCTCTCAGTCATCAGCCCTTTTGAAAAAAACAGACCATGATTGGCTGAAGGCTATGTTCAGAAAATGACATGTGGGCACAATCATGTCCCATCACTGCCATTAAAAAGCATGGCAGCAAAGAAATAGGTCATCACAGCATTTTAAACAGTAGTTATTTATAATTATTAACTATTTTCTATCTGTTCACAAAGACACTATCAGGCTATTATATCAAATCACATATAAATTAATGTATGGTCTTTAATTGACCTGGCAATGGTCCTATGATGAAGAGTCTCTGTTTGGTCATACTCCACGGTTTGTGATTTTCTTGACTTGCACTTGAGGAGCTTCCCTATTTACATCTGTATATCTGAATAGTCTTGTACTAAAAGAAGTATTTTTATTTCACACTGGGTTACCTTTGATCAATTGTGTTTGGAGCAGCACGGTGGCTCAGTGGTTAGCACTGCTGCCTCACAGCGCCAGAGACCCGGATTCAATTCCCACCTCAGGCGACTGACTGTGTGGAGTTTGACCATTCTCCCCGTGTCTGTGTGAGTTTCCTCCCGGGTGCTCCAGTTTCCTCCCATAGTCCAAAAATGTACACGTTAGGTGAATTGACCATGCTAAATTGCCCATAGTGTTAGTCAGAGAGAAATGGGTCTAAGTGGGTTACTCTTCAGAGGGTCGGTGTGGACTTGTTGGCCTGTTTCCATACTGTAGGGAATCCTAATCTGAAAGATGTCTATAAGTTTGGTTTAAAAACAACAGAAAGGTTTACTACTGGGATTAGGTGAGGAGATCATTGAAAGACTATGTGGACTTAATTTTCACCAAATCTTTTCCTCAGTGACATAAGGTCTTTGTTTTGCAACTGGTAGCGATGCAAACATGCAGAGGAACATATGAATGAGAAGTTAATTCATTGCATCAGTGTTACTGTATGCTAATGCTAGACAGTGTGGTGCTAAAGTGCATCTCTGATGCATTGAATGCTAATATGTAAAAAAAACATTATCTAGCTGTATTACATTTACAAAACTTTAAAGTTTTCATATCACTGGAAAAAGGTAAAAGTCATGAGAGATACACATCTAACTAATAGAGAAAATGAATTTGCATGGATTATTCTTTCCTACAGATGAATGCATAGAATGGTGAAGTCATGTGACTTGAACAAAAGATTAGAGCTGAGGCAGACCATTACATTGTGCTTAACCCATAGCACAGGGTTGAGTATCAAGCTGGATTTATTGGCAGTGAAGAAGATTTTCTGCTGTGACTGGAAGAAGCCCTCTGCTCAAAGCATGCTGCAGATCACTGACTTAACACAAATGAGAATTTTATGAAGTTGGGAGTGAGTGACAGGCTCAAACTGTGCTGTAATCTGTCTCTTATTAGATGGGGTGCGGTCTGCTACTCCATTTCCAAACAGATTTTCCACTCCTCCTTTGCAGTGAGATTTTGATTTTCTCCTTGCTGGAGGTTTATCTGGTGTCCTTTGTCTTTGTTGCAGCTTTTACTGTGCCGAGAGTACCGCATTAATTTAAAAAAAAAGTGGAAAGATGGCTGGAATTCCTATTGTTTAACCAGGGAGCATGTCTGGCTTCTCACAATAGAATCAGTGTATTATGGTACCATCTTGTTCCTCGTAGTTTCCAACCCAAACAATTCATTTTTGCTTAAAAATAGAAGTGTTTACATTTTGTGGCAGTGGTGTCAGTTGATGAATGGATCCAGCTGGTAGAAAGCAGCATTTCTTTCCAGTGAGAAGGGTGCATTTCGTTTTGATGACTTGGCACATTCATACGTATTGTTGGTCTAGATAGTAATTTATCTTCAGGTGTTCAAATTTTTTTCAGGAAAAAAACAAGAAAACTTTTTTTTTGCAATGCAATGAAATGCCTGACTTAAACCCTTACCTTACAACTCCTGTCCAAACATTAACAAGAAGTGAAGGGAAAGTAATTGCCCTTGACATCAAAATAGCCTTTGATTCAGTGAGGCATCAAGGAGTCCAAGCAAAATTGGTTAATGAGAATTTAGATGAGGGATGGGGGATTTTGATCGGATGGAAATTATTTCCATTGTACTAGGCATGAAACCAGTCAAAGGGAAGATGGTTGTTGTTTTTGGAGGTCGTTTATCTCAGCCCCAGCCATCTCTGCAAAAGATTCTCAGGTTAGTAGCCCTACCCAATCATGTTCAACGCCTTCCTTAATGACCTTCCTTCCATCATAAAGTCAAACACTCGTTGCTGTAGTTTGGAGAAAGCTGTGCTGAAAGAGTTAATCTGGTATTGGCACTTATTATTTGTCATTTATGTTTGATGGAAGTGATTGTCAAGGTTTGGAAAGTATGTGACAGAGTAAGGGGGAAAAACATTGAGTTTTTTTCTCTTTTACGCCTTCCACCGTATGGACGTCACCCTCTGTCTCTTCATTCCCTTACCTACAGTAGGATGAGGTGATGCATCAAGAGTTGATAAAATCATGGTGAACGTAAGAGGTAGGAACAGGGATAGGCTATTCAATCCTTTGAGTCTGCTCCATTGTTCAATAGTCATTATTAATATGTTGCCTTAAATCCACTGCTCACTCTTGCAGCATATCCCTTAGTTCCTTAATAGGCAAAAGAGTATATATTTCCCCCTTGAATACATGGTTCTGATCCCAGCTGATGATGGTATTGGACCAGTCAGATTTGAGTCTGAATTCTTTATGGATCATATTTTGTTGGTTTTAATAAAATGGTCTTTCACCAAAATGCAAACATGCAAATTAGAGATTAGAGGTTAACAACAAAACTGGTGTTTATTATGGAAAAGAGATGAAGGTAAAATAGAATGAACGGAACTGTTTATGTATGACATAAATTAAAAGATTTAGAAACACACAATAAAGTATAATCCCATTAATTCCAAAAGCGCTCCTTTACATATTCACACCAGAGAGAATTCTCCTGTCTATCACCCGCATCGGGATTAGTTTAAGCCCATAAAACATAGAAGTAGAAGTTAGGCCATTCAGCCCATCAAGTCTGCTCCAGCATTCAATCATGGCTGATAGGTTTCTCAACCCCATTCTCCCACCTTCTCCCTGTAACCCTTGATCCCCTTGATAATCAAGAACCTAACAATCTCTGCCTTAAATACACTCAATGACCTGGGTTCCACAGGTCATAAGTTCCATAGATTCACCATCCTCTGGCTGAAGAAGTTTCTCCTTACATCTGTTCTAAAAGATCTTCCCTTTACTTTAGGACTATGTCCTCGGGTCCCAGTCTCTCCTATCAATGGAAACACCATCCCAACATTTACTTTTGTCCAGGCCTTTCAGTATTCTGTAAGTTTTAGTTAGATCCATATCCACCATCCTTCTACAGTCTTTCGAGTGTAAACCCAGACTACTCAAACATTCCTCATATGTTAAGCTTTTCATTCCTGGCACTGTTCTCATGAGTCTCCTCTGAACACGCTCCAGGGGCCAGTACATTCCTTCCCAAGATATGGGGCCCAAAACTGCACACAATACTCCAAATGTGGTCTGACCAAAGGCTTATATAACCTCAGAAGTACATCCCTGCTTGTCAAGTCCTCTCAAAATAAATGCCATTGTTGCATTTGCCTTCCTTATTACTGACTCAACCAGCAAGTTTACCTCGAGAGTATCCTGGACAAGAACTCCCAAGTCTCTTTACACTTCAGTCTTCTGAATTTTCTCCCCATTTAGAAAATAGTCCATGCCTCTTTTCTTCCTATCAAAGTGCATGACCTCACACATTCCCACGTTGTACTCCATCTGTCACTACTTTGCCCACTCTCTGAACCTGTCTAAATCATTCTGCAGCCACCCCCTCCCTCCCTCAATGCTACCTGTCCCTCTACCTATCTTTGTGTTGTCTGCAAACTTAGCCAGAATACCCTAAGTTCCTTCATCTAGATTGTTTATGTATAAAGTGATACTGAGCCTTGCGGAACACCACTTGCCACCAGCTGCCATCCTGAGAAAGATCTTTTATCCCCACTCTCTGCCAGACTGCCAACCTTCCATCCATGCTAGTACCTGGCCTTTAACACCACGGGCCCTTCTCTTACTCAGCAGCCTCCTTTCTGGCCCTTGTCAAAGGCCTTCTTGAAGTCCAGATAGATAACATCCTTGATCTAACATGCTCATTACTTCCTCAAAGACTTCCAGCAGACTTATCAGGCATGACCTCCCCTTGATGAAACCATGCTGACTTTGCCCAATTTTACCGTACACTTCCAAGTATTCAGAAATCTCATCCTTCACAATGGATTCCAGTATCTTACCACGATTGAGGTTAGGCTAATATGTCTATAATTTTCTATCTTTTGTTTTATTCTCTTTTTAAACGGGTGTCACATTAGCAGTCTTCCAGTTCTCTGGGACCCTCTCTAGTGATTCGTGAAAGAAACTGTGACTTCAATTCTCTCTTTTCTGAAGCCGATGGCTGCTTCCTGGTGCCTTCAGACAGCTGAGCTTAAACTTTCTCAGCTTCAAGTAATTCCTTCAGGGATGTAACCAATCACTTCCATGCTGGAGCTTTCATTCTTAACTCCATATACTGAAGTAATGTATTTCTTAACAGCTCTAAAACATCTCATTTTGTCACGAACAATTCTTTTCCACATCCAGGTTCAGCCAAGACCTCTGCAAAAACTGCCCCAAACTGAAAGTAAAAGGTTTTTTCCAAGTTATGGTTGTTTCTCCTAAGCCAAGGAAAACCATTCCAAAATCTTTTATTTGAAACCCTTGCACTGTCTAGTTTATTCACTTATAAACTTTCCTAATGTAAACAAAACTCCATTACTCTCCAGAAATTTTCTAATACCGTATTTTAAAAGAAATTACAATGGCTATGAAAATGTTTACAAGTTAATCATGACCTCATAGGCGAGTCCATTGAATTATCCCATTAAATCTGCATTGCATTTTTTTTTAATGCAAGTATATCCGTACTTTGGTCAGGAGGTGGAAACAGTATTTCAATTGTCTCACAAACTCTTTAGCAAATCTCTGCATTTTTACATTTGAGTAGAAACTTTTGAAGTTTATTTTTAAGTTTCTTATTAGTTTATATTTTCCCTTTACTGATTTCTTGAACCTACCTTCATTTCAAGTAGTGGAACCCCAGTACTGTAAGCTCCAATATAATACTGATGGTGAACTTCCAGGCTATAAGTTTGAGATCATAATGTGCATGACAAGACAGACTAACATCTGTGTCACTCAGTTATTTAAAATACTAACAGCCAAATCATTGAGAGGTTTGGAGATAATTTTGCTATCTCTTATTGATCTTCTGTTATGCACAACTTTGAATAAAGATGCCTTTCTGAACAGTTTCCTTTCTAATTCCCAATCTGATCTCTCAACATAGGGTCTGTTTCTGTGCTGTATGATGCTTTGCTCCAATTCATGAGTGCCAACCAATCATCCCAACCTGACCTAGTCTCATTTGGCAGCATTTGGCCCATATCCCCCTCAATCCTTCCTGTTCAACATACTATTTGGAAGAAGAGCTTAAGAGTTCTCCCCAAAGCCCTGGTTGTTGTGTAAAGGGTATAGGACCCTGGAATAGCCTTCAGATAATGTCTTGGAGCTATATGTCACTGAGTATAAATACTACAGAGTAGGCAGAGCTAGAACATTCTGGTTAAGTACACTAGAAAACACACTGGAACATGAATTTCACTGAAAGAAATACTGAAAGTATGGACATGAATCCTTGCAAAAGGTAGATTAGTTAGTACGTAGTGTAAATATAAGAGCTTGGTACATGTTTACCATGTAAAGTACAAGTCAGTATGAATAGCTAATAAAGAACATTACTTTGAAATATTAACCTAAAGCCTTTGTGTAAACAGGTTGCCCCTCATAGACTGTTTATGGATAAAACAGAGTGTGATTCATATATGAAGTTAACTGCCAGAGGAAATAGTAGATGCAGGTACAGTTACAACATTTAAAAGACATCTGGTTAAGTTCATCAATAGGAAAGGTTTGGAGGGATATGGGCTAAACGCAGGCAAGTGGCACTTGTCCATTTGGGAACATATCGCTATAAACTAGTTGAACCAAAGAGTCTGTTTCCATGCTGTATGACTGTATCATTCTATGCACCCGTCCAGATGCCTTTTAAATGTTGTAATTGTACCAGCCTTCACCGCTTCCTCTGGCAGCTTGTTCCATACACGCACTACTCTGTCTGTGAAACGTTTTAAAAACTTTTTGCCCCTCTCACCTTAAACCTATGCCCTCCAGTTCTGGACTCCCCCATCCTAGGAAAAAGACTTTAGCTATTCACCCTATCCATACCCCTCATGATTTTATAAACCTCTGTAAGGTCACCCTTCAGCATTCGACACTCCAGGGGGAAAAAAGCCCCAGTCTATTCAGCCTCTCCCTGGAGTTCCAACCCAGGCAACATCCTTGTAACTCTTTTCTGAAACCTCAAGTTTAAAAACATCCTCCCTATAGAAGGGCAACCAGAATGACCTCTTCTACAAGTGGAATACTTTCTCCATCATATCCAGGCCTTTCATTATTCTGTAACTTTCAATAAAAGCCCTCTCTCATCCTTCTAAACTCCATCCAATACAGAGTCCAACTGGTCCTCATGACAAGGCCTTCATTCCTGGGCAAAAAATTGAAAGATATGCGGATTCTGGAAATCTGAAACAAAAACTGAAATTGCTGGAAAATCTCAGTAGGGCCGGCAGCAACCATGGAGAAAAAACAAGCCCAACACTTCCGGTCCAGTAACCCGAAAAACCATCTTTCAATACTTAGGAATACATGTATGTTATTAGATTAGATTAGATTACTTACAGTGTGGAAACAGGCCCTTCGGCCCAACAAGTCCACACCGCCCCGCCGAAGCTTAACCCACCCATACCCCTACCCCTACATCTACATCTACCCCTTACCTAACACTACGGGCAATTTAGCATGGCCAATTCACCTGACCTGCACATCTTTGGACTGTGGGAGGAAACCGGAGCACCCGGAGGAAACCCACGCAGACACGGGGAGAACGTGCAAACTCCACACAGTCAGTCGCCTGAGGCTTCTACAGGCCATTAGTAGTTGTATGCGGTTTGTACTGTTTTTCTTTCCTTCCTCTGGATTTTCATTGCACTTTTCTTTAATCAGGACAGCTAAGGTTGGGAACTTCCCTTATTTTCTGTGCACAGCTACACCCTATTAAAGCAAGTCACAGCATGTGGATTTTAATACATTGCACTGCTATTGTGCTAAGTAGAAAGACGATGACGTCCTAACTGCTAATGATGACTGAATTAATCCATATGCAGATTTTTATTCTATTTGTATCCATTTTACAGGGAAGTTGTCTCTTTAATGAGATTTTATCACATCATGAAAGTGGAATTCTGGCAGAAAGCTTTCTGATAGATCTTAGCGAGCTTTAAGAAGATTTGTAGCTCAGGTTGAGGTTTTGGATGTAGGTTTGCTCACTGAGCTGCAAGGTTCATTTCCAGATGTTTTGTTACCCTACGAGGTAATATTTTCAGTGGGCCTTAGGCGAAGCAATGCTGAAAATTCCTGCTTTCTATTTACGTGTTTGGGTTTCTTTGGGTTGGTGATGTTATTTCCTGTGGTGAAGTCACTTCCTGTTCCTTTTTCTCAGGGGGCGGTAGACTCCATCTACCACCCCCTGAGAAAAGGAACCGGAAGTGGCATCGCCACAGGAAATGACATCACCAACCCAAACATATGAATAGAAAGCAGGAAATTTCAGCATTGCTTCACCTGAGGGCCACTGAAAATGTTACCTAGTAGGGTAATGAAACTTCTGGAAATGAACCTTGCAGCTCAGCGAGCAAACCTACATCCAAGATCATAAACTGATGAGGAGTAATGGGATCACTATGGATCTGGTTTTAGTGAGTTATAGGTAAACGTTCCATCTAACACTGAATCGATGTCCAGCCTGACTTCTGGGTGTTTTTGGGATGGAGTGTGAGTAATCCGTTTGGACTACCATCCAAATGAAATGTGACCAACCTATTTAATAATTATTGCTGCTCTTCACTATGCAGCTCAGCTGATCACCAATGCATGTATTGGCTTGATATGTAAGTGTCGAAGAGTGTGGTGCTGGAAAAGCACAGCCAGGCAGCATCCAAGGGAGCATTCCTCAGATGTTGCCTGACCTGCTGTGCTTTTCCAGCATTCTTTGATTCTGATCTCCAGCATCTGCAGTCCTTGCTTTCTCCTAGTTGGTATGTAAGTGTGACAGTCTAGAGTTTTGTATAGGCAATCGGGAGTTACTCAGAAATCTCCAACTACAGGCTGGCACTGGGCTGGTTAGTTGTTCACCCTCTCATGTTTAGGATCAGATTTACCTTGCAGAGGCAGGAAATAGCGTTAAACAATTATGATAAACTTTCAATATGCAACATCTTTAGGAACATTACATTACATTGATATCACAGTCAAACTCTCAGCTGTCATTTTGGCACTTGCCAATTTAAAAGTTTCCTACATACTTTAACCTGCCAGCTTGGTGTGGTTCAGTTGGTGAACATTCAAGAATGAATGTCTCTCTTTAGAAAGTGAGAGTTGGGAAGCAGAAATTCTTGCTTGTATCACTGGTGAAAGACTTGGACCTGATGATCTAATTGATTGAATTTAGTGTCATGTGGACCCAAATACAGTAAAAAGCTTTGTTTATGAGCAGTACAGGCAAATCATAGTAACAAAGGACATACAGATCATAGGTTGAAAAAAATCTTGGACAGTGTAAGACATGAAAGTTACACCGCACAGGACATGCGCTAGGCAAGATCAACATTAACAAGATCAGTATAATTTGAAGTTAGTCTATTCATCAGACTAATAATGGTAGGGAAGAAGCTGTTATTGAACCTGTGTGTGCTGAACCTGCTGTGTTTTCTGCCTGATGGGAAAGGTTGTAGGAGAGCATTACTGGGGCGGGATGGGTCTTTGATGCAGAAAGGCTGGCAGCATCATCGAGATGTATAAATGGAGTCCATGGATGGGAAGTTGATTTCTGTGTTGGTCTGGGCTGTGCACACAACCATATGTAGTTGCTTACGGTCCTGAACAGAGCATGTGCCATACCAGGCCATTATGCACCTGGTCTAATGCATTCTATAGTGCTCTGTAATAGTTGGTGAGGATTCTTCTGGACATACCAAATTTCCTGAGCCATCTGATTTCACTCAGCCTTTTGGCTGACAGGAGGAAAGGAGTCAGTTCACAAGCTCTGAAAATTAATAGAAAAATCAGCCTTGAACATTGAGTAAATGCTATTATTTTTCTTCTTGTCAGAATATGCCCAACAATAATGACAGAGTGACGCAGTATAGTGGTGAGTGGTGTGGAAATATTCCAAGCATAGAGCTGTGGCTTTTTGATTTTCCAATTAATTTAAATCAGATTAGCCTTAGTGACAGAACCATAATCATGACTGGCTTCATATTGAGACCTAGAAACCACAATAGTTACGTATCACAGGAGTTAAGGCAAACCACATTTAGAGTTGCACAATTTGTGCCAAAAATTTGACTAGTCAATAGTGTGTAAAGTGGACCCGGCTATCTCATACAGACCAAGTTAGTTTTGTGTTTTTAACAGGAATGGTATTGTTTCATATAGTTTGTTTAATGGCTGCTGCAAACTGAAATTAATGTACTTACAGCAGAGATAGAGATCACATGACTGCAGCCAACTAGACAGCAGACTATGTACTGGCTGCTCTCTCTTGAGAGAGACGTGACTGATGGTGGTTTAACCTGAGGGTTGGTTAGCCCATTTGGTTGAATGGCTGGTTTATAATGCAGAGTGATGCCAACAGCAGAGGTTCAGTTCCCATAGTGGCTGAAGTTACCCCCAAAGGTCCCACTGTGTCTGTCTGTCTCTCTCTCTCTCTCTCTCTCTCTGACTTACAATTGTATTCCTTCAAATACCTCAGTTGTCATGAAAAGATATGCTTGTCCCTTAGTTTGGACTTACAAATTATTGCCACTGCCCAATATACTTGTTCAACAAAGAAAAGTATAATACCTTAACAAAGCCATGTGTTAATTCAGTCCCATTTTTGCTTGTCTCTGCATAAGCATTACACATGCCTATAGTGAAGGAACAGCTTCTTTAATTGTGCAATTGCAACTACATATCTGGTTATTTGTGTTCACTGTCGATGATAACTATTGTACACAGGTTCCAAGTTGTCCCATGGGCTACCCTTGTTGAAAGCATTGAGTGATTTCTTTCTGATGTGCTCTCCTTTACTTATCTCTGACAAAGGTTGCTGGATGAAAGTCCTCGAACTCCCTCCCTAACATACTGGGTTTGCCTACTGTAAAAACACAAGACAGCAGCTCACTACTATCATGAGGGCAGCTAGAAATAGGCAATAAGTGGAGGCCCAGCCAGGAATGTCCACGTCCCAGAAGTGAATTTAAAGAAATGATTTTGTATTGGTATGTGAAATCTGGTTTTCAGTCATTTTACCTTGGTTTTGTCACTAAAACCTTAGACCATAGAATCCCTATGGTGTGGAAACAGGTAATTTGGCCCAACATGTTTGCATTTATCTTCTGAAAAGCAATCCACCCAGACCCATTTCCTTACCCTATTACCGCTAGCCTACACATCCCTGAACACAATCGGCAATTTAGTATGTCCAACTCACCTGACCTGCAAATCTTTAGATTGTGGGAGGAAACTAGAGAACCTGGAGGAAACCCACACAGACACTGGGAGAATGTGCAAACTCCACACAGACTAGAATCGCACTAGGCTAGAATCGAACCTGGGTCCCTGGAACTGTGAGGCAGCAGTGCTAACCACTGTGCCACCGTGTTGCTGTGCCACCTGCTGCTACTTCTGATTTCAATAGTTTTTTTGTGTTATTTAAAGAGCAATTTGGGTATGCTGCGACATTAGTCTTTGGACTGGACTATTTCCCGTGCCTTTGTGTTTCTGGACATAAGGATTTCTTTGTTCAAGTGGATTCACTCAATTCCTTTGTGCTTCTTTTGGTGATTTTTTTTTTGCTGCTGCCCAGCCTTTCCATTTTACTTGGGATGGTGGGGAGATCACATTGAATTCCTCAATCCTCAACTCACAAGTGAAGAATTCAACTGCTTAATAGAGGGCCTTTGTCATTCATCACAATGTTTGGAATACTGTAATGGTCAAAGTGTGCTTTCAGGCATTCTACAATCTCACTGGTGGTTGTTGATGTCAGCTGATCTAACTCCAGTCGTTAGATTAGTAGGCAATGGTGACGAGAGAATCATTTCCTGCGAAGTGAAGACACTCGCTCCAAGTGTCCACCATGGTCTGTCTAGGATACCGTGCATCATTGCAACTCTTTAATTTGCTCAGCATGGTCTTCATTACAAACACAGGACAGCATGGTGGTTCTTGATCTCATTGCTCAAGTTTGACCAGTTGAGTAATTCTCTTGCCTTCCTTAGATGAGACTTCCTTAGATGCGCATTAACATCTCTCCTCATCTTCTGAGGGATAATGATTCTATTTGCTTTAGTAAGATGTTGTTTCTTCATCTCGGTTTGCCCAATCCTGTCTTATAGGAACAGGTGATGCTTTCAGGGCTGTGCTTTCATCACTATTTCCTGCATGACTCAGTTACATCTTGTTTCATTTGTTTGATTTGAGCAAGATGTTTCTCTTTCAGATTCAATGTCTCTGCTAGGTTAGAAGCTTGTAGAGCACATTGAACTGTGATTTCTTATGAATCTGGAAGATTTTACACTTTGTCTTCATATTCTCAACTTTCTTCATTGAGAATGCGACTGTCAATAGAATGTCAGCAATGTACGTCCATGTATGTCATGGCCAGATGATATCTCTGTAAATGAAGTAACATTCTTTGTAGATGCTTTATATCAGATAGAACAAGTTTAAGGAAGATGTTTTGGAGTGGTTTGTGGTCAGACTGCACTGCCACCTTGTACCTTCCAAATAGATATTGGTTGAAATGCTCATAAGCAAAGACAAAGGTCAGGCACTTTTTTTTCTAAATCTGAGCATAGCATTGCTCATTTTGCATTAACATTGTGGTGTAGGTTATCCTCACTGCATAAGAGTTGCTCCAAGTACTGTCTTTATGGCATCTCACTGCAAGATGACTTCATTATGAACATTGTAATAAGTAAAGTCATTAGCTCAGCACTGGCAATGTCACCATCAGTTGTTTGATTCTAGTGAAAACTGCTTGTTCTTTTGCCAGAATCATTAAAGATCCTTAATGAGCTTGCATAGAGGTTTACACTCTCTGCCAAATTAGGCAAGAACTTCAAGAACTAAATATTCATGAACCCAATAACAGTTAATGGCAGGATCCTGAACAGCACTGATGTACAGAAGGATCTTGGGGTTCAAGTCTATACCTCCATACAAGTGGCCATGGAAGTACATAGAATGGTAAAGAAGGTGTATTGTATGCTTGCCGTTATTGGTGAGGGAATGGAGTACAGGAGTCAGGATGTCATGTTGCAGCTTTGAGCTTTTGGTTAGTCCACAGTTAGAGTACTGCATTCAATTCTGGTTGCTAGATTACAGAAAGGATATGGAGGCTTGAGGATGCTGTCTGGATTAGAGGGCATGAGCTATAAGGAGAGGCTAGAAAAACTCAGGTTATTTTCTCTGGAGTGGCGGAGGCTGAAGGGAGACTTGGTAGAAGTCTATAAAATTATGAGATGCATAAATTGGGAAAACGGTTCTGACCGTCAACCCTGAGTTGAAATGTTTAAAACTAGGGGGCATGCATTTAAGGTAAGAGGGGCAAAGTTCAAAGGATGTGTAAGGGGCAAGTTTTTTTCACACACAGTGTGATAGGAGCGTGGAACACAATGCTGGCAGTGGTGTGGAGGCAGATATGATAGGGGCAGTTAGGTGACTTTTAGATAAGCATATGAATATGCAAAGAATGGAGGGGTATGGACCAAGAACAGGCAGAAGGGATTAGTTTAATTTGGCATCATGTTCAGCACAACATCGTGGGCAGGAGGGCCTGTTCCTGTGCTGTACAGTTCTATGTTCTAACAAATTGTTGCATAGCTTTCACTTCCATTGGTCACTGGAGCTTTGCCACAACTCTGACTGTGCCAGGATCCAGGCGGAGTCCCTTTGCTGTGAGTTTATGACCCATCTACTTAACTTCAGGCACCTTCAGTTACACGTTTTTCAGTTTCAGGTTCATCTGGTGCCCTTTCTTTAGTAGTGACGTTAGGTTTTGATTATGGTCTGCAATGCCTCCTTCTACTATATTTCCATGTCTATAAATTAACAAGTCATCTTTCATTGCTCCTACTCTGAGATCATCACTAACATGGCCTGTCTGAATTGAATTGATACTCTTCTGGAGCAGAGGAAATGTCAAACAACACGTGCAACCATCTATATGTCTTGAATGGTGCTCTGAATGTAGCTAGAATATTGCTGTTTTCATCCGGCTTCACTTGCAGGCAGTTGTCCTTGGGCATCAGGGGTATAAAGACTTTTGCCTTTCAAGTTGTGACAAACTCTCCTCAACGGTTGGTAAGTGGGAATGAGGTCTTTTCGAAATTTTATTGAGATTCTTGGGATCTATGGATACAATCTTTTTTTCACTTACAACCATGCTGCTAATTCAAGATGTGGGAGTTGTCACCTTCTTGATTAGTTCCCCAGTTTTCAACTTTTCTATTCTATCCTTTTAGGTTGGTCTTGAAGGCAGCTGTAATACATCTCCACAAATGTTGAATTGGTCATGTTTCTTCTTTACTTCAAAAATTATATTCACAAGGAAGACATCCAAGTCCTATAAGAGTATGCTTGATATTCTTTTAGGATCTATTCATCAGTCATGGGCTTGGTGGCCTGAAACATTATAAATCACTTCTGGCAATATGTAGCATTACCAGTCCATACTTTGCTGAGATGCTTAGTTTCTACTATCTCAAACTTCAGATTTTCTTTTTTTTTCCCCATTCCATTGGGCTGTTAACTTTTTTCTCTGCTTGTGATGCACATATAGCCTTAACCTTCATGGTTTTTAGGGTCACCATCTTGAGCCATTTTGCACAGGTCTGTGATGCTTGTGATATTGTGTGAAGTATCGGTGTCTGTCTGACACTTCACATTTGCTGATTCCGTCTTTCTGCAGTCATCATTCTAATAAGTCGTAAACGATTTATCACCTTAAACATCATGGTGCCACCCAATTAGATGGTATAGAGTGATTTCTTAGAATTATCAGCTGACATCTCTCCAGCAGCCACCTTTAAAGACTTCTTTCACTTCATTCTAGCTAACATTTGCATGCAATGTGATTTAGTTACTTGCAGTTCAAGAACTGCTTTCCCATGCCGGATATTCTTGCTTTTCTTTTGTGATGTCTTCTGCAATACTGACAGCCTATCCTCTGGCATTGACCTTCCTGCTGGCTCAACTGCAAATACTTATTTCTTTTTGTTCTGATATGTTGTTTTCATTCAGCCTGGAATATGTCTCCACAGTAAACAAACTCTAGTCTTTTCTCCCATTAATATGCAAATATGCTTTCCCCAACACTGATGACAAGGTTGCTACTTATTTAGTTATTCTTTTCATTCAATTCTGTGGCTGATAAATTGTTTTGTCGTTGACAGTGGAAAAAAATTCCAATTCTGCCTCCTATCTTTGTTCACTTCCACAGCAGGAGGGTTTGGAAAATTCACAGCCATTCTGATTCACTCAACACTTCAAAATTACATACTGCAGTTTTTAACTCTGCTCTGCTTTTACTTTTACTACAGTTGTGTTTCTTATGCTTTGAAAATCCATATGATTTCCTCACACCATGTTTCATATACTGTTTTTAATAACTGCCACAAATCAAAATGAAAGAACTTTCAGCAGAGATGGATTTCACAGGCCTATGACAAAACAGCTAGTACATTATGTTAAACATTTACCCCATAAACTAACTCGTACATTGTTAAAAATGTACCCCACCAACCAGTGAGTACATTATGTTAAAAATATACACCACAAAGCAGCTAGTACATTGTTAAAAATGTACCCCACAAACCAGCTAGTAGACTGTTAAAAATGTACCCCACAAAATAGCTATTTCAGTACAAGCCAAGAAAAGGATTGATAATCTCAGAACAGACTGCATCAGGAAAAAAATCTTTTTTAGTGTTAATGTTTACTATTGTATTGACATTTTAAAATGGCTGCTGCATCTGAACTTTAAGACACTTTGAAAACTAAGTTACTACAAACTTTTATGTGCGAAGTATATGTGGAAATGAAAGTGACAGAGCAGATTCTGGTGGATTATAATGTACATATTAAATATTGGGTTGTGTAATAACAATTTCTTAATTTGGGTTGTGAATTATAAATTGTAAAGTAAGTGATTACATTGCCACAACTACAGCTATCTATTTGAATGGAAAATCAGTAGACAGTCTAATTTACTTGCGAACTTTGAGATGTATTCACAAATACTTTTTGTGTTGATGGAAAGTGAACACCCAGAGCAGCTATAATCAGATTCCCTTAGTTTAACTTGTATAACTTTTCTCTGTACAAAAGAGCACTTCATATTGTTTAAACACCTTAACTGCTGGACAAAATGTCTCAATTTGTATCCCAGAATTCCTAATCTCTTTACCACAAGAAGATCCTCACAGTTTTCCCTGGCTGCATTCACAGCCTTCTCGTTTCCATTTCATTTTTTCATCAACTATTTCATGAAAAGACAAAATCAAAGACTTTCTAATTGTATCAAGTATTGTTTCATTTACACAGATAAGCTAACCATTTTATTATTGAGGCTCTGGGAAAATAACTTGTACTTTCAAATCCATTTTGTGGAAATCAATACAAAAACATGGAATGGGGCTGTCAAGTGTCAAATAACTTTACTCTTAGCCACTCTTTTTCTCCATACGCTGGGAGGAGAGGCTTGTGACTTGAACACAGCCTCTGCAATTTCTGCTGTGTAAGTGACATTGGAACTTTTGTCATTATAACCTAAGAAACGGGACACTCTTGTTTTGCCATTGTCCATATTTACAGGATGAGAGCACCTGGCAGTGCTGTAGCTCTGGCTATCTTACTGCTCTTGTGAAAATGAATTTGACCAGTAGGGCCTCACACATTGACCCATGAATGGTTCATTGCGTTAATGAAACACTATACTTTTTGTGGTTTCCTGGACTCTTCTTAATGGTGTTTTGTATGAATAAGGGAGTCACCTGTGAATATCGGCCACCAATCCTTAGGCCTGCAAATTACTGTTTAATATCAGTTTCTGCACCATGTTCATCCATAATTCATCGTTCTGTGCCACAGCTTTCTCTAAACTCTTAACTAGAAAGAAAATATATTTTGGAAATGCTCCACCTCCTTCTTGATTAGATTCTCCAGAGTGTGGAAACAGGCCCTTTGGCCCAACCAGTCCACAATGAGCCTCCAAAGAGTAACCCACCCAGACCCATTTCCCTCTGACTAATACACCGAACACTATGGGCAATTTAGAGTGGCACATCTTTGGACTGTGGGAGGAAACCCACGCAGACACGGGGAGAATGTGCAAACTCCACACAGACAGCTGCCTGAGGCCCTGGTGCGGTGAGGCAGCAGCACTAACCACTGAGCCACTGTGCTGCCCTAAGAAAACTGTTGGAGTAAGAACAGCAAACTCTCATTCTATGCATTTTATCATGAATCGCACCCGACCATTTCTGAGAGAGGATTCTGTGCAGGTTTTTTCAATCCTCCCCTCACCATGGTTAAATCAAGCAAAACTTCAGGCAATCTACTTAATCTTATATCCTTCATTATTCATCCTTGTTATGGACCAGGCCATACACTGCCAAAACATTTAAAGAAGGTAGCCCCGACCCTACCTTTTCTAGTTGTTTTAAGCAGGTGTACAGTGGATATTCTAGGATATGCAGCTAGCCCAACCACTCAGTTTTAAACAAAACAGACTTTATTTACGTGAACCAAAGAAAACCAAATTTAAAATAACATAACTATTTGAAAACCCGATCGACTCTATCACAACTTAATGCTGCTATTCCAAATACTTGCAACATCCCCATAAACACCCCATTGGCAAAAAAGGTAAAATCATACACGGTTTCTTACAGGAGAGATATCCGAGAGAGAGAGAGAGGATCAGTATGCTTATTTGAGTCCTCAGCAGCTTCTCTGGGTTCCCAGCTAAAACCTGACCAGCAGCTGCAAACAAAACAGCTTGCTAAAACTAAACCCTGAACTGGGAGAACTGGTCACTCCCCCGTTCAACTTGCAAGTGTTTTAAAAAATCACATTTAAGCTTCACAAGTAGATAAACCCAGACACATCAGAACCTCTGACTTTACAACCCCTCTGATTTAAAAAAAACAAGGACAACATAACCTTGTTAAAGGAGCTGCATCATCACAATCCCTCATCAGTTACGTTCCTGAGCCTGACCTTCACAACATACACAGAACTTACTTTGCAATCGTGAGTACTTATCCCAACAGCCCTCAGTATCATTGGATGTTCATTCAGTTCATTTTTTTCTCATTGTCTTAACAATAAGCTTTTGAAAGGCATCAATTCTTGTTTGGATAATCTAATATTTGGGTCAGTTTTTAGTGAATTGTTTCCTAACATAATGGAAGAAAAAGAAATTGTAATTGGTTCTCAGCTAATTCTGTCTTTTTATTTAACCTATTTTTCTAAGCAATCTATTCAGTGATGTTATTACATGTCTCTGAAGCAGGTGGGACATGAACCAAGGTCTCTTCATTCAAACTATGTAGCACACATCAAAACTGTCATAAAATAATGTTGGATATGGGAAGATAAATGACTCATTACGCAGGGATAACAGGATAGTGGTAGTAGACCACATAGAAAAGATTGCCTTCGTGGACAATACAGTATGCCTGTATTTTCATTTGTTTTAAAGAGATCAATACAGGCAATTGAGTCAAAACTCATGAGTGTTATGACACAAATTGTAAGGTGACTACTGCTGAGCAATGCCTACTTTGCCTCTTCTATCTGGAAGACTCCTTATGTCCTGGCCATCCGTCCATTGTAGCAATTAATTGATTCTTCAGTGATTTCAATTCTTTTTGACCAACCTGTTTGCAAATTGGTTCTATATGTTGGTCACTCTGTTTCTGCAAAATACATTTCCAATAGCTGCTCTAAAATTATGACTTATTCAATTGTGCCTCCTTGAGCTGTTCCTGCAGTTTGATTTAATATTCAGGGCCAATCTATTTTAATCACTTAATAATCTTATATGCCTATCAGCCCTGAGTTGGCTCCTTTCTACGTTGGAAAGCTTGTCTCTTAGGTTCTTCTCCAGAAACTAGGCCCTAGACATTTGTTCTTTAGTCTAGTTCTTCTCTGTCTGCAGCATATGAGTAATATTCTTGTTTCTTGGTAATCAGATTTGAGTGTGGCTAGACGGAATACTGCAGTTGAATCAGTACCTCCTGTTGACATGCTCTACTGTTCTGACTGTGTCCTATGATGTTGGATGTTGAATGTATTAGTTGGACATGTTTGGCATTGAGTCTCTTGGGTCTTCTTAGCTTCATTTATAGTTATTTCAACACCATTCATGCAGTATGAATGCGATCTACTTTTCATTCCTTTGGATTCTAAAAATGAAATTAATATTTTTGGACACAAAAACATTATCAAAGTCATAACAACAATTTAATTTAATAACGTGACTACCAATTGAGATAATAGAAATTGAGTGGCTTCAAAGCTCCCTCCTTCATCGGTGCTTTCTAACAAGTTACAGCTCCCCTGACTATTTTGTATTGAACAAGTCCAGGATAAAACTCAGCACATTCTTCCAGTCCTTCAGTCACTGCAGTAGAGACTCGAAGATCACTTTGGCTCAGATGTAGTTCTTGATTTGTTTTAAGGTCTGGGAGCTTGGACATGTCTGCAGACTGCATCATCAGATTAGCAAGCAAACAGTCTTACTCAGGCTTTTTGTAGATGTTTGATAGATATGTTGATTGAAGAATCTGCAAAGTTGGTATATTTTTGGAAGTAGAGGACAATCTACCCCTTTGTTGCTACACCAGCATAAGAGCAGATGGTAAAAGATCTGTAATGTGAGTTCCCCCATAGACCTGGTTCCACAATCTGCCCTAGATTGTGAAGCTCAGACCCTGCAAAGTACTGAAATCGTCATTCCTGAGAGGTACTGCAATTGGTAGCATTGCCTGCTGCATGCAGCATCCAACTACAATTATTGTGAACTGAATGAATTATATTGAAATAGTTCAGGTTGGTAGAAGGAGACACCAGGGTCTTGGCATGCACAGTAACAAACATCCTTTCTCTTTCAGTTTGCCTTCTTTACTACACCTTGCTTTCAAAGGCCATGGAGGTAATTCTAAAAACTCCAGCCTCCTCATAGGATGCTTGGGGGAGAAATACATGAAAGAAAATGAGAAATCAGAAACTATTCTATTGAGAAAGTGCTTACTTCTGATTGAACTACACAGATGTGTGATCAGGCAAGGAGCCTGTTCTGCAGAGCTTGGTAAATATCTATGCCTCCGATATTGTCAGCAATTTCAGTTTCAAGGGCCAAGAAAGAATGGCAGCTGAAGAGAAGTGAAAATTTCCAGATTTAATAATTAATTGGTTTTCTGTCATTGTGGGTCAGGAGGAGCAGAAGCACTTTGGGTTATTGAGCAAACCTATCCATAACCAACCAAGGTGTCCACTGCCTTCTCCCCATCCCTTAAACTGCACCTTCTCATCCAGACCTCTCCTCTTCTACCATGGCAGTGATGTTCCCACTAGAGTTCAGCCCACACCTCCGAACCCCTTTCTGTTCAGTAAGTGGCCAGATTCTCGATCTGGAGGGAAATGGAGTAAAATAGTTTGAATAAGTTCCTACAATTAAATTTGGTAGGGTTGCCATGTTCCCTTTATCTCAACATTTCATGATGGCTGTCTGATGTTCCAGCTTTGAGTCCCCTTCCCTATAAATGTTGGAGCCATAACTTTTTAAAATCTTATTCATTAGCAGTTTCATTATGCATTTGATCTCTCGTTACTGAATGATCCACAACCAAAATACTTCATGGGTTTCTATGAAGTTATAGTTTTCTGGTCCTTTTTAAAATTATTTTTGCATTAATCCTGTCCTTTTATACTTAAACTGATCCATTTTGAATTTATATCTGTTGCCTTGTTCCCTTTTTCATTTTTTTTATGCTGCTGCTATTTTAATTTTGTCATTCTATGATGCACATTTTTAAAGTAAGTACTTTTTTTTTGTATCTGCTATCCCAGAAGCTCCATTTTGTAGCCTGTCATTCTCAAGGTGGTAGAATATTCAACTTAGCAATGTGGGTTTCCCCACCTGGGCATGTCTACCTTCTTCCTTAATCTTTAGTGTAATGTTTAACAGTCTTTGGCATCCCACCAGGTCAGTGTATCCAGAGACACTCCAGATTGTTGGGAGGCCTCTGAGGTCACAACTGTGCTGTTGGTCAGATGTCCAAAAACAGCCCTTTAAATCCTTTTCCTGCTGCAGACAAAAGTATATTCCCAAACCACTTGTAGTAATGACAGTAGCCCAGAAACGGGATAGTGCTGTTTCCATTTTACAATGTACAATACATTTTACAATAGATTCCTGAGAATCCAATGTCATTGTCAATGTGTGTGCTTTCTATCTGGGGCCATTAAAAGATATTTTATGGAAATATATTTCTGAATTCCTCCATCACGTGGGCCAAAATGGTATTGTAGGTCCACCTACAGCACATAGACTTGCAATGGGTCAAGAAGGCACCTTCTCGAGGGCAACTCGGAATAGCAATAGTGACACCCAACTCTGGTGAATGAAGTTTCATTTAAAAAATTGGTCTATTGTGTCTTGCAGGTCAATTTACTGCAGTATGCTGCCAACACTGGGATCATGTATTGATTCAAACACAAATCAATTTCTTGACCAGCAGTTTCTAAAATGAAATATTCAAGACCCACTTTGATTATTTCCAGTTTTAGGTTTGCATTATCAGGCCTCCGTTTCAGCCGATGTAGTTTGGTGCTGGTTTAGTTTGTGCTCCCCATATGAATAGGAATGTAGGGGCAGGAGTAGGCTGTTCCACCCATTAAGCCTGCTCTGACATTCTACATCTCAGTTTATCATCTGCTTTTCGCCATACTCCAATGCTGTCCCCATATCCCCTAACCCTTTCAGAACCATGACTTTATGCAGCACATGCAGTGATTCCCTTGGAACTGCTGGGATAGCTATGTTAACCAGCTTTGCTCTCCATCGCTAACCTGTGTGCAACAGAACTTGGAAGTGCTTCAAAGGCAGTGCAAGGTGATCATTGTTCTCTGGGAGTGTTTAACATGGTGGCAAGAGTGAGGGATTGGTGAAAAATAAAACAATAACCAGTTACACCTCCAAGGCCAGCATTTCAAAATCTCTAAAACCTCTTGAATCTCGGCTCACTTTTCCCAGCACCAAATTTCCCTTCTGTGCAATACTGACCGATGAAGCAAGTGAGAGTAATCTGAATGTGTGGGTGGAAGTTGTCATTTAACTGTGTCAAGTACGGGTTTCTCCTTCCCCACCCCCAATACAGAATTATTTAAGTAATAGAATGCAGCAAACTCAATAATCGAGCTTCCAAAGTCAGATATCTGACTGAGTTTAGCAATTCACAATGTATAGAATGGTGTCTTGCTTATTGTATAAGATCGGTATGGCCACTCCCTTTGGCCAGTTCCAGAACAGTGCTGAAGGTGGGGGAAAACAGTCAACCCCTTTGGAAAATTAAGAGGAGTTGATCAAAAGTTTCTGTTTAAAGAATACCCAGCCTTAAAATCAACTATGATTACATGGCTATAAAGTGTTGTTGCTTTGTAAAAAGGTGGAAGCTGGGCTAGATGGAACTTAGGCTGTGGCTGTGGCAATATACCATCACGTGTTTAGTGAGAGTCCTGACTGAAACTGCGGGGGGTTCCACTCCTTTCACATTCCCCTCCCATTCCACAAATTTGTTGAGGCAAATTTCCAGGTATTTTGGGTACTTTTTTTTGTGTTGTCACTCAAGTGTAACTAATGCACTGTTTCTGGCTGTTGTTGCTGCTGCAATGTGGGCAGAAGTTCCCTAATCTTACAAAAATATCCATGAATCTTCCTGCACACAGCAAGGTTCAATCCTCCAGAGTTTCAAAAGCAGGTAGAGATGGAGCTAAGAGTAGTACTGACTTTAATCCATGAGCACTGACGTACAGGCACTAGCTAAAACTGACTGCAGATGTTTAGCATGTGTGGGGCAGGGATTGCTGCAAGTAATTTATTTAAACAAAAGTGAAACGTACAGTTCAGAATGTATATCATTCCAGACTTGTGTCTAAGCTCGTTCCTGCTTTTTGTGTTGTATATAGTCAAGACCATATTGTACAGTTTGTTTTTGCATATACTCCCCAAGTGAACACTCCTCACTGTGTTTAAAGTGTGCACAATTCCAATATGTTAGAAAATCAGACCACTACTAACTACTTAAGGTTTTGGAAACTAGATCTGTGAGGATTAGTACAAACTAGTGGCCTGCAACACTGGTGTTGGTCTGTGCTAATGTACCGCCTGTAACCTCTCCAATTACCAGTTTGATTCTTTTAGCTGTCAGCACTGAAGATTTTCTAGGTCTGCCAGGGTTAACTTCTCTACCTTTTTAAATTCCCAATGCCATGTAAGTCTAAATCACAGATAGGGCATTGTCCTGTGTTTCATTCCAAGGCTGTCTCCCCAGCACAAATAAGGACATCCCACAGGTCACATTCTTAACACTGGTTTTCATACAGGGTAGCCAGATGGCCTCTTTTGGCTCATAAGCAGCAGCTCGTGCTTTTGTTCCAGCAGACAATGGGTTATTCCTGGCAATGTTTAACACTGGAGCCTCTGACTGCACACTGACTTACTGGCTTGCTCCCTGAAGATTTACATAGTATAGACAAGAATCCTGGCTCGCTGTTTAGCTGCCTTTTCTGTGGGCCTGGATTTCTGCCAAGCTCCTTGAGAATAATTTTGAGGCCTGCTTGAGTTACTTCATGCATTTACATCATCCCCTAGGGAGTCAGACAGCCGAACTAAAAACAAGAAAGTTAATTAGATGGAGAAGTTTACATTGCTAAACTTGTCAGTGATTTTTTTGGTAACCTTGTTGATTCCACTTATAATAAATGTTTTCCTTATAGTTGTGAATTTTAAGATTACCAGCTTTTTTTGTCCTTTTAACATGTTGAGGTTTTCATTTCAAATGTTCAATTCCTAGCTCATTCATTGAAAATTCTGTTTTATACAGTCATGTGCTGGAGTTTCACCAATTATTTTGATGTAGTAAACTTCTCAACATTGTTGATCAACTTGGGTGAAATAGAAGAAAACAAAGTGACAAGTAACCTTTAAATATTTGAAATTTCACATAAGAACACGATGCTAAGCATAAATTATCATAAATTAGCTTTTGAACAAAGGGAACAGTTCATGATTAGATTAGATTAGATTCCCTACAGTGTGGAAACAGGCCCTTCAGCCCGACCAGTCCACACCAAGCCTCCGAAGAGTAACCCACCCAGACCCATTTCCTTCTGACTAAGGCACCTAACACTATGGGCAATTTAACATGGCCAGTTCACCTGACCTGCATGTCTTTGGACTGTGGGAGGAAGCCCATGCAGACACTGGGAGAACATGCAAACTCCGCACACAGTCGCCTGAGGCTGGAATTGAACCTGGAACCCTCATGCTGTGAGGCAGCAGTGCTAACCACTGAGCCACTGTACCGCCCCACGTTTAAAGTGATTCACCTAATCAAACTTTTTGATGAATTGTTAATCTGTAATGTCGAATTCTGTTTCACATTGGGATCTTCTATGCCCAGGTATTTTTTGCTTTTTTAACATTGAAAGGATCCTGTTCACAGGAATGTAGTTCCAATGTGTTGTTATAATATGGAAGGTGTTCCTGGAATAGCGATGGGTTTTGGGACAGAATGCCTTGAGGGAATTCTCCACTTCTGGCTCACTATAGTGCTGTACCATGACGTGTTCAGCTTGTAGTGCAGGGGCTGTGAACTGTGGAATATAGCTGTAGAGCTGTTCACAAAAATGTCATCACACTGAGATCCTGTTGTCTTGTTTAAGGACCCCTAAACTGCAGCAAGACTGACTTTTTAAACATCTTGTTGAACCCAGATTCCATTCCCAGCTCTTTACGTGAATAAAAGATAGTGGTTTAGAAATACAGTGTTTCCACACCTGTTACTTTGCTGTCAAACAGACACCTTAACACCCAGTATGATGGTCCTCTACCATTTGGTGAAAGCACATAAGGAGCATTCTAGGAACTGTGCCTGAAATATACCTGAGGACCCATTGCAAATGAAAATAGGGGATTTCAAGCCTGTCTGATGTATCCCATGCAAAGGTGGAGCCAGGAGTTCTTTTCCTAGCTCTGCTGCAGAATTAAACATAATTACCAGCCTTCACTAGAGCTCTTCTCTGTTGGACTGTCCCAATTGCTTCTGCCCCACCCCAATCTCTAGAATGGCCAAAGTGCTGCTATGGCTGAGAACTCAGCATTCCAGTGTTAAGATTCTATTCACTGGTGATGCGCAAAATGAGTACCTGTGTTGCTGTATCACCAAGGTCATGCCTCTACTCCATCTTCAATTTCTATTCGGCAAGGCTCACACAACATAACGGATTACAAAGTGAAGTCAAACAGAATCACAGGCAAAATACATCCCAACCTGATGAGCTCAAAGCGTTCTGTGCTCGCTTTGAGCAGAAGGTCAATGAAATGATGTAATCTACCCCAACAGCCTCCGATGCACCTGTATGGTCACCCCTGTAGACATTAGATCAGCCATCTTGAGTGTGAACCTACAGAAATTGTCTGGCCCAGATGGAGTCCCTGGCCTTGCACTCAGATCCTGTGTGGACTGGCTGGTGGGAGTATTCACAGACATCTTTAACCTCTCCTCACTATGGTTTAAAGTCCTCACCTGCTTCAAGAAGATCACCAGCACCCTGGTGCCAAAGAAAATTCACGCAACAACTATCTCCATGATGACCAATCGGTGGCCCTGACCTTCATAATTATGAAGTGCTTCGAGATGGCTCACATCATCTCCAACCTATCAAATGCCTTGACCCTTTGCAATTCACCTACCGTTGCAACAGATCCACAGCAGATGCCATCTCCCTGACCCTATGCTCATCCTTGGAAATATGTGCATAGCAAGAATGATCTAAGTCAGGCTCCTACTTAGTCACTACAGTTCTGCCTTCATCGCCATAATTCCAAATAAGTTCATCTTTAAACTCTGAGACCTAGGTCTCGGCTGTCATCTCTGTAACTGGAGCCTAGCCTTCCTGATCCAGAGACCACTATCACTAAGAAAAGGAGCCAACACCTCCTTCACCATAGCCCTCAACACTGGTGCCCCGCAAGGCTGTGTACTCAATCCCCGACTATACTCTTTAAACACTCACAACTGTGTCATCAAATTCCACTGCAACTCCATTTACAGGTTTGCTGACGACCCCACTGTCATAGGTCGGATCTCACACAATGATGAGACAGATAACAAGAAAGAGATGGACTGCTGAGTAGTGTGGTGTAAAGACGACAATGTCTCCATCTACAATCAGCAAAATGAAGGAGCTGGTCATTGACTTTACGAAGCTGAATGGAGGGCACACTCCTGTCTGCATCAATGGTGCTGAGGTGGAGATGATCGAGAGAGTCAAGTTCTCAGGAGTGATAATCACCAACAATCTGTCCTAGTCCACCCATGTTGACATGACAGTCACGAAAGCTAAACAACATCTGTTTCCTCAGGAGGCTAAACAAATTTGTCACGTCCACAAGGAACCTTACTAATTATCGATGCACCACGGGGGCAGCATGGTCGCTTAGTGGTTAGCACTGTAGCCTCTCAGCACCAGGATCCCAGGTTCGATTCCAGCCTTGGGTGACTGTCTGTGTGGAGTTTGCACGTTCTCCCTGTGCCTGTGTGGGTTTTCTCTGGTTTCCTCTCACTGTTCAAAGATGTGCAGGTCAGGTGAATTGTCCATGCTAGATTGCCCATAGAGTTAGGTGCATTAGTCAGTGGGAAATGGGTCTGGGTGGATTGCTCTTCGGAGGGTCAGTGTAGACTTGTTGAGCCGAAGAGCCTGTTTCCACACTGTAGGGAATCTGATCTAAACATCCGATCTGGATGCATCACAGCGTGATATGGCAACTGCTCTTCCCAAGACTGCAAAAAATTACAGACAGTTATGAGCACAGCCCAGTCCAACACACAAACCAGCCTTCCATTCGTTTACTCCATTTCTACTTCCCGCTGCCTTGGGAAAGCAACCAATGTAATCAAAGTCTCTTCCCAACCCAATTATGCTCTTTTCCACCTTCTTCCGTTGGGCAAAAGATATAAAAGTTTGAATATATGCGCGAGTAGACTCAAGAACAGCTTTTTCTACTGTTACTAGACTTTTGAATGGACCTCTTAAATATTAATTCTGATCTCTCTGCACATTCTCTAAAGTTGTAACACCATATTCGGCACTCTGTTCTACTACCTTGATGCATACCCTTTTGTAAGGTACGATCTCCCTGCACAGCACACAATACAATACTTTTTACTGTATCTCAGTACATTTGATAACAATTGGTCAATCAGTCAATCAACAATTGTCTAGGCTGATGTTCTCGTGCAGTACTGAGGGAGGACTGTACAGCTAGAAGTCTTAACTTTCTGATAAAATGTTTAAACTGTACAGATGAATAGTGACAATCCCAAGGCACTGTGAAGAAGCAGTTTTTTATTTGTAACTGCTGTGGCCAAGATTTCTTCCTCGAAACAATTCCTAAACAAAGTGAAAGCATTCATCATGCTGCACATAAAATTGTGCTGTGTTTATAAACACGATGACAATGAACCATTATATATGTGGTATCTTCAGATTTTTAAGAAATGATCAGGTGCAGAGGAATATAGACACTATAAGAGAAAATGTGACAGGAAATTAAAGTAGAGTGGGAATAAAAATGTATTGGCAAATAAAATTAAGGAACTTTGAATATGTTTTACATAAATAAAGTGCAGGAGAATAATTATGGAAAGAGTAGAACTTAGTAGAGACCAAAAAAACTGTGTTGAGGTGGAATTCATGGACATTGTTTTTATTGAAAAATTTCTGCTAGTCTTTCCAAGTACAAAAAGAACAATGCAGATATTGTAGTTCAGAAAGAGCAATGAGAAATATTGAAGGGATAAACAAAGTGATCCGCCTTGAGACCCTTCAACCACACGGCATCAACATTGATTTCACCAGTTTCCAAATCCCCCTCCCCCACCTCATCCCAGATCCAAACCTCCAACTCTCCATTGCCCTCTTGACCTGTCCTATCTATCCATCTTCCTTCCCACCTATCTGTTCCATCCTCTCCACCAATCTATCACCATCACCCCCGCACCTGCATCTACCTATCACCTTCCCAGCCAGCTTCCTCACCCACACCCACCCTTTGACTTATCTCTCAGCCCCTTCCTCCTCCACATCCTGATGAAGGGTTTATGCCCGAAATGTCGATTCTCCTGCTCCTTGGATGCTGCCTGATGTGCTGTGCTTTTCTAGCGCCACACTTTTCAACTCACGGAAGTGATTGGGAAGGCAGGCAAAGACAAACATTCTCATTGTACTTAAAATATACTTTGATAAGCACCGAAAGTGCTGTAACCTATAAGAATGTGGAGTAAGAGCTGGTCAGGAGAACGCCATACCTTTTTTGGCTTGCATATATGCAAACGGTTTTCTTCTGTACCATAAATTTCAGATGATATCATTCTAAATTAAGTTACTATCCCAGCATAAATCTAAATGAATGTATGTTTCAAACCTTTTTGAGTTATGACCAGCTTTTATATCCTTTTGTACATGGTTATGTATAAATTATACCCATTTTTAATCATTTCAACTTTTTATTCTATCTGCATTTGTCAAACACTTTGTTTAGTGTCTCTTTCTACAGATATAACATAAATGGGAAGTGGTTTCCATGGTGATAATCTGAGGAATAGAAGATAAGGTGATTAAAGAGCAGCATTTTAAACTGATAGGACCTGACCAAGTGGCAGGTCCTATGTAACTCTTCAAATCTCCATGAGTGTGCTGTGACCTTTCTTTTTAGCTGACCCACTTTGTTAGTTTCTTGCTTCTGAGTTTCCTGATTAAGGAAGAATGGGAAGCTGGATCTGTCAAAGAAAAGATTTCTAACTAAAAGGATTCCAGCATGGATTAGGAAGGCTTAAGTGGACGTGGGTCTTTTGAGTCTGCAGCAGTCAGAGGAGTAGAGAGAAGACCTGGAAGGCTGCAGTGAGGTGATCTTTACATCTCTGCATGGGATTAACCAACGAAATCAGCAACAGGAGGGTGGTCTCTCCAACCTGGTGACCATGCACCATGAGGAGCCAGGGCCTCTGGAGAATGGTTAAAGTGAATAACACACACATATACATTTTAAAATCCCATACACTGATTTTCTCAGCATTCTTGCACATGGCATTGCTTGCAGGTTTACTCATCTCCCCTCTCTCTACCTCCTCACATCCCCATCTAAGCAGCCAACAGGCATGCTCATTTTAGCCTATTGCACTCTCACACTTGTGCCTCACAGTCGCCCTGCATGAGCGTCCAAATAAATAATTTCTAAAATGCACAGCACGTGTTTTGTCCTTGTGAGGGATGGTTCTTGCTGGCAGGCATCTTGATGGTCACTAGTATTGCATAGTTCCCAGCTCCTCTGGGAAGGAAGTCATGTTCAAGGAGGCAGCAATGACTAGCTATGTTCTGGGTCTTATCTGTTTGGAGCTGAATCTCTGTGTCCGTTCTGGTTGCCTTGTGGCTCTGCTGAGAGAATGTAGCTGGTTTGGACTTTTTCCTGTTGCTAGCGTTGGTTCTCCTGCTCTTGTGATGAAGATCTGCATAAGCTGCATCTGTTTCTATAGTGAGGGCTGACGGTGGGGAACACGAGACTAAGGTAATTGGAAGTGGTTGAAGGGACTTTCACCAAGTTGGAAATCACCTGCTGAACACTGAAAGCTGTTCCTGAGAGAGATTGTTGTGTGTAATAATCTCTTGTCTGGAAATAGCCGTAGCCACTAGCCGCCCGCATGGGACCCAGCTATGCCTGCCTGTTTGTCAGATATGTGAAATATAGTCCATTTTCCACAGTTATACCGGTACCAACCCCCACCTGTTCCTCCGCTACATTGATGACTGTACCCATGCTACGTCATGCTCCCACAAGGATGTTGAACAGTTCATCAATTTTTTACCAACACCTTCCACCCCGCTCTCGGACGATCTCGGAAACCTTCCTCCCATTCCTGGACCTCTCCATCACCATCTCTAGCCACCGACTAACCACAGACATCTACTGCAAGCCCACCGACTCCCATAGCTACCTAGACTGCACCTCCTCCCACCCTACCCCCTGTAAAAACACCATCCCTTTTTCCCAATTCCTCCACCTCCACCGCATCTGTTCCCAGGACGACCAATTCCACATCAAAGTCCCAGACGGCCTCCTTCTTCCATAATCACAACTTCCCTTTCCATATGGCTGACAATGTCATCCCGTGCATCTCCTCCACTTCACGTACCACTGCCCTTGAACCCCACCCCTCTCAGTGCAACAAGGACAGTACCCCCCCAGTCCTCACCTTCCTCCCAACCAACCCCTGTATATCACATCATCCTCCATCACTTCCACCACCTACAAACTGACCCCAACACCAGAGGCATATTTCCCTCCCCACCTCTATCAGTGTTTCGAAAAGACCATTCTATCCACGACTCCCTCGTGGAAGTGACAGAGGATGATGTGATGTATGCGGAGGAAGGTGAGAACTGGGGGGTTCTGTCCTTGTTGCATTGAGAGGGGTGGGGTTCAAGGGCAGTGGTACGTGAAGTGGAGGAGATGCACGGGATGGCATTGTTAGCCATATGGAAAGGGAAGTTGTGATTATGGAAGAAGGAGGCCGTCTGGGACTTTGACGTGGAATTGGTCATCCTGGGAACAGATGCGGTGGACGCGGAGCAACCACATGGGATAAATGTGGATTTCAACAGCTTCCTCATTTTCCCTCCCCCCACATTATCCCAGTCCCAAGCCTCCAATTCGGCACTGCCCTCTGGACTCGTCAGTCCCCCCTCTGACCTCCTTCATCCACCTATCACTTTCTCAGCTACCTTCTTCCCCACCCCCTCCCATTTATCTCTCAGCCCCAACTCACAAGGCTCATTCTTGATGAATGGCTTACGCCCGAAATGTCAATTCTCCTGCTCCTCGGATGCTCCCTGACCGGCTGTGCTTTTCCAGCACCACACACTCGACTCTGAGCTCCAGCATTTGCAGATCTCACTTTCTCCCAGGAGAAGCACACCCCATGTCCCACTACGTGCATACTTTGCTGAGCCTGGTAAGTTGTTGGTACCTATTTTAACACACATTAGGGCCAGAGTACAGTGTTAAAGAAACCTTAACCACCTGTTTGTATAATTGAAGGCAGCAACATAGCTCAGCTGTTAAAGTACCAGCTTTACAAACAGGAGATCCTTAGTTCAAATCCCTGTTGTGGTGCAGTAGTAATCTCTGCTACTTACTGCCTCAGAATTATGCCATAGCCTATCTAAACAGGTAGATTAAAAATATCCACATAATTGAACTCCTTTCCTGTTAGCTCAAAGGGGTTCACTGCACACCTTCAACGAGGTTTGTTGAGTGACTCAATGCAATGTAAAATGAATTTAACTCTCAAAGAGACCCAAACCTGCCTCCCATTTCCTGAGACTTATAGAGTCATAGAGATGTACAGCACGGAAACAGACACTTCGGTTCAACTCGTCCATGCCGACCAGGTATCCCAACCCAATCTAGTCCCACCTGCCAGCACCCGGCCCATAACCCTCCAAACCCTTCCTATTCATATACCCATGCAAATGCCTCTTAAATGTTGCAATTGTACCAGCCTCCATCACTTCCTCTAGCAATGCGTTCCATACACGTACCACACTCTGCGTGAAAAAGTTGCCCCTTAGATCTCTTTTATATCTTTCCCCTCTCACCCTAAACCTATGCCCTCTAGTTCTGGACTCCCAACCCCAGGGAAAAGACTTTGTCTATGTGTCCTATCCGTGCCCCTCATAATTTTATAAACCTCTATAAGGTCACCTCTCAGCCTCTGTTGATCCAGGGAAAACAGCCCCAGCCTGTTCAGCCTCTCCCTGTAGCTCAGGTCCTCCAACCCTGGCAACATCCTTGGAAATCTTTTATGTACCCTTTCAAGTTTCACAACATCTTTCCAATAGAAAGGAGACCAGAATTGCACATAATATTCCAACAGTGGCCTAACCAATGTCCTGTACAGCCACAATATGACCTCCTAACTCCTGTAATCAATACTCTGACCAATAAAGGACAGCATACCAAACACCTTCTTCACTATTCTATTTACCTGCAACTCCACTTTCAAGGAGCTATGAACCTGCATTCCAAGGTCTCTTTGTTCAGCAACACTCCGTAGGACCTTACCATTAAGTGTATAAGTCCTACTAAGATTTGCTTTCTCAAAATGCAGCACCTCGTATTTATCTGAATTAAACTCCATCTGCCACTTCTCAGCCCATTGGCCCATCTGGTCCAGATCCTGTTGTAATCTGTGGTAACCCTCTTCGCTGTCCACTACACCTCCAATTTTGGTGTCATCTACAAACTTACTAACTGTACCTCTTATGCTCACATCCAAATCATTTATGTAAATGACACAAAATAGAGGGCCCAGCACAGATCCTTGTGGCACTCCACTGGTCACAGGCCTCCAGTCTGAAAAACAACCCTCCACCACCACCCTCTGTCTTCTACCTTTGAGCCGGTTCTGTATCCGAATGGCTAGTTCTCCCTGTATTCAGTGAGATCTAACCTTGCTAATCAGTGTCCCATGGGGAACCTTGTCGAACGCCTTACTGAAGTCCATATAGATCACATCTACTGCTCTACCCTCATCAATCCTCTTTGTTACTTCAAAAAACTCAATCAAGTTTGTGAGACATGATTTCCCACGCACAAAGCCATGTTGACTATCCCGAATCAGTCCTTGCCTTTCCAAATACATGTACATCCTGTCCCTCAGGATTCCCTCCAACAACTTGCCCACCGAGGTCAGGCTCACGGGCTATAGTTCTCTGGCTTGTCTTTACCGCCCTTCTTAAACAGTGGCACCATGTTTGCCAACCTCCCCTGTGACTATTGATGATACAAATATCTCAGCAAGAGGCCCAGCAATCACTTCTCGAGCTTCCCACAGAGGTCTAGAGAACACCTGATCAGGTCCTGGGGATTTATCCACCTTTAACCGTTTCAAGACATCCAGCACTTCCTCCTCTGTAATCTGAACATTTTTCAAGATGTCACCATCAATTTCCCTACAGTCTATATCTTCCGTATCCTTTTCCACAGTAAATACTGATGCAAAATATTCATTTAGTGTCTCCCCCATTTTCTGTGGCTCCACAAAAAGGCCACCTTGCAGATCTTTGAGCTTTGATCTTTGATTTACCTCCAAAGAGTTATTTGAAGGTGGAATGAGGGGCATTCGACACGTTTCTGAAGAGGTTTATACAGGAGTCTGTGAAGTTGTATTTTCCATCTGGAAACAAGATTTTTTTCTTTTAATTTTTTAGCCAAAATTTATGTCATTTCTCTCTCTCTCTGAAAAAGTTGTCTCTTATATCTACAGGACTGGAGCTTCAGGATCACTGATAAAATTGGTATATTACTCATGTGCCTATTACTTAAGTATGAACGATGAGAGTCCTGGCAGGCGAATCAACTGCAAGAGAATCTCAGTTATCCCTCAGCCTGCAATTCCCCGTTGTCAGTGTGCACTTTCATTGGGAGTTATTGGACAACAATACAGGATGGGAACTTTTCCATTTTTGAACTGTGTAATCCAGGATTTACAATCTTTTACATTCAGATTCGTTAAAAGTAGGATAAAAGGCCAGCACAACATTGAGAGCTGAAGGGCCTGTACTGTTCCATGTTCTGTGATTTCCCATGCCTCTATCTCTACTTTTACCACCTCTGTCTTCCCTTTCTTTGGCTGAAACCACCAACCCTTAGGATCAAGCCATATTTTAGTTTGCTTGGCTCTAAGCTAGTCACTGCCGTTAGAGAAAACCTTAAAAGTATTTTTTGAAAGATACAGTTGGAAACTATCCCTATTTCTATCAAGTTACAGTGGAGAAGTCTTTTTTGGGAGTTTTAATAGCACAGAATATGAATTTTTTACAGTATTTAAGTATTTAAATATTCAGTGAAAATACTATTGAGACATAGGTGCTTTTCTGCTGTGAAGTTAGTGTGTAGACTATCAGTTCTATACGGATAACTCAGTCACTGTGCTACGCAAATAACACTGAATATGCAAAACAAACTCAAACAAGTACAACTGACCAGTCTGACGCAGCGTTTGATTGTCATGAGAATTTTCTTGACCAAATTTAGTCATATTATGACTGATCTCCTCGTGTGTTTAATTTACTTAATGGAGTACAAGTAAAAGAAGAAGCCAGGAAGAGAGTTAAAATTTTTCCTAGTTCTGGGCACAGTGCCAAATCTGAAATGTACAGTGTCTGGAAAAATAGAACGTTCAGCATTTCACATATTTTATTGAAGCTTCTTTGTTTGACAGACAATGGTATCTTCCTGTTTTCCTTTCTATCGAGTTACTATGGTTATGTAATCTCCATTGGGTATATAGGAGGGGAATCTTGTGGTTTCCTCGGTAGGGCTTATCTACTGTATCCTTCCTTGATCAGAAGATATGCAGGCACCTAAGAGCTGTTCTTGTACACGAGTATAATTTGTGATGAAATGTGTAACCACTGTGCGTCTCCTGCAAGGTTTTGATTATGGGTTAGATCCCCGAAAAACAAAGAAGGTACAGCAGGACCCTTTTTGACTAATGTTGCAACTTTTTAGAAAATATGATTGGGCCTGTGGAGTTAAGAGGCAAAGACCCATGCTTTTCTACAGAATTAGAGATACCAAGCCGACAGTGTTGCAAACACATGAATTGAAGGCATGGTTGCAATTTCCATGTGACCTCTGGCTGTCCCAAAGGCAATATAATGGAATACCATTTCTGTTACACTCAGTGCTCTTTACAAAATCCTGAATTTGTTTGATGTAATGTTCAACCTGAAATAATATTAATGTTGACCAGTAGATGGATTGTGAATGTGGTTTCCACTTACTCTAGTACCATGAGAAGCTTACCATTTTATGTGTGTCTCAAATTCCTTGGTGAGAAAATGCTTGTTGCTTGGGTTATTCAAAGTTGCGACTGAAAACTCAGCTAGAGAGAAATATTCTGACTGTGGTAACGTGCATGTACACCCAAATCTAAGGTAATTCTCCTCAAAGACATGGCACAAGCAACAATGGTTTGTTCCATCAGTAATTGAGAGTCAAGTAATTTTCTTGCATCGCAATCTACCTTCCACATGGTACTACCTGACCATGCTACTACCTCAGTGAGCTAGCAGGGACAGGCTGGAGTGGAATCTCCACCTCAAGGAGCAGACCTGAGGTGGAAATAGAAGTGAACAGGTTAAATGACCTACCTCCATTCACTGGGATATCAGCTCATTCCTGTGCACCCATGTTAGGTACCTTACCCCTCCCACCACAGCTCCTTAGTCTTTATTCTCCTTCTAGAACACAATGTATATCCAGTATTCATTATGGATTCATTTAGTCTATAATAACATTGAGAAGTCTTTATGGAACCTGCTTGTGAAACTGTTAAAATAAAACAAATGATCATTCAGAAATTTAATCAAACAACCTCCATTCTCTAGGGAACTTATAAAATGTTAAATCAAATTCCACTTGAGGGAAAAAGAGATTTTTGAAATCTACAAAGCTGTCTAAGTAAGCACAAAGACCTCTATAAAAATAATCCTATTAACTGTTAAGCTATTAATCAAATTAATCTCTGTTCCCCTAGACAGCATTTGTTAACAACCCATGCTTAGCTGAGTCAATAGTAAGATTTGCACCTCAGCCAAGCATTTATAATGAAATTCCATTGCACAACTGTGTCAAAAAAGTCTTCAGAGCTGAAAGTATGAAAAGTCTTTGAATTAGTGGAACCACTGACTCATAGACTGTGCTTTCAATCAAAATAAAGATGAATACACAGAGCCAAATATTCCATTAAAATCAGAATTGCAATACCATTAAATGCACAAGAGCACTTAAATCAGTGGATGACATACTCTCATTCTTCTGAAAACTTTCATGAAACTGATCGTTGGTCACTTTTCTTTTAAGAACAAAACCCAATATCAATCGCTGCATTAAAAATGGAGTTAAGTTATTGGACAGCATCCTATGACATGTGAAGTCAGTTATTTTTAATTTCACCTGTCAAAAAGTTAACACTGACTTGGCTACCCTTTTGGTTCAGAACCCCTCTTACCTGACATGGTTAATACAGGTTTCAGAAAATAACTTGCTTTGTTGAAAATTGCCACCTGCAGGAAATAAGAAATTGTGGTTGGTAGTAACATGGAAATCCTGGCATCATAAGTTTTGCATGCGGCAGGTTACCATGATTGCTGCATCAGTTAAAATGGCAGCAAGCCGAAATGTTGTCATAATTTTGGAGTTCAGTTCCCTTTCACCTCTTCACTTTTTATTACTCAGCCAGAGTATTGTGTACAGTTCTGGGCATCGCACTATGTGAAGGATGTCACTGCATCGGAGAGACCACAGAAAAGATTTACAATAATGGTTTCAGAGATGGGGCACCCCTGTTATGAGAAAAGGTCAGAAACATTAGGACTATTTTCCCAGAGAATGAGAAAGTAATGTGGGGATTTGATAGAAGATTTCTAAGTTATGAGACATCTAAACAGAGTGGATAGGGACAAATTGTTCCCACTTGTAAAATTATCACAAACCAGAGAACACAGGTTTACAGTGTTTTGTAAAAGAAGCAAATATGAAGGCACTTTTTTACGCAATGAGTCTGGAATGCACTGCCAGGAAGTATGGTGGAGGTAAAGTCAAGGCCAAAATGTGTTGCTGGAAAAGTGCAGTAGGTCAGGCAGCATCCAAGGAGCAGGAGAATTGACGTTTCGGGCATGAGCCCTTCTTCAGGAATGAGGAAAGTGTGCCAAGCAGGCTAAGATAAAAGGCAGGGAGGAGGGACTTGGGGGAGGGGCGTTGGAAATGCGATAGGTGGAAGGAGGTCAAGATGAGGGTGATAGGCCGGAGTGGGGGTGGGGGCTGAGAGGTCAGGAAGAAGATTGCATGTTAGGAAGGTGGTGCTGAGTTTGAAGGTTGGGACTGAGTCAAGGTGGGGGAAGGGGAAATGAGGAAACTGGAGAAATCTGAGTTCATCCCTTGTGGTTGGAGGGTTCCTAGGCGGAAGATGAGGCGCTCTTCCTCCAGCCGTCGTGTTGCTATGGTCTGGCAATGAAGGAGTCCAAGGACCTGCATGTCCTTGGTGGAGTGGGAGGGGGAGTTGAGGTTTGAGCCACAGGGTGGTTGGGTTGGTTGGTTCGGGTGTCCCAGAGGTGTTCTCTGAAACGTTCCGCAAGTAGGCGGCCTGTCTCCCCAATATAGAGGAGGCCACATCCGGTGCAGCGGATGCAGTAAATGATGTGTGTGGAGGTGCAGGTGAATTTGTGGCGGATATGGAAAGATCCCTTGGGACTTGGAGGTGTGGGTGCAAGTTTTGCATTTCTTGCGGTTGCAGGGGAAGGTGCCGGGAGTGGAGTTTGGGTTGGTGGGGTGTGTGGACCTGATGAGGGAGTCACGGAGCGAGTGGTCTTTTTGGAATGCTGATAGGGGAGGGGAGGGAAATATATCCCTGGTGGTAGGGTCCGTTTGGAGGTAGCGGAAATGACGACGGATGATACGATGTATATGGAGGTTGGTGGGGTGGTAGGTGAGGACCAGTGGGGTTCTGTCCTGGTGGCAATTGGAGGGGCGGGGTTCAAGGGCAGAGGAGCGGGAAGTGGAGGAGACCACGTCTGGGGGGAAATTGCGGTCTTTGAAGAAAGAGACCATCTGGGTTGTTCGGTATTGGAGGTAAATTCAATCAAGGCATTCAAGAGAACGTAAGATGATTTAGATCCTGGGTGACTTGGGAAGTTGGATCGAAAATTGGTTTAGAAGTAGGAGATAGAGGGTGGTGGTAGAAGGAAGTTTGTGTGACTGGAGGCTGGTATTCAGTGATGTATCAAAGGGTTCAGTATTGGGTTCCTTATTGTTCATGACATATATGTAAATGATATAGAAGAAAATACAGGAGAATGATAAGTATGTTTGAGGATGGCGCAAAGATTAGTCAAGTGGTTGACAGTGAAGAGGAAGGTCTCAGGTTCTTGGTGGTTACAGTTAGGTTGGTCAGATTGGCAAATCAAGGGCAGCTGAAATTTAACCCTGGTATAAATGTGAGGTGGTGTACTTTGAGTATTCCCTTGATTTATTATTTCTTCCAATGAAAGGTAGGATACCAGGAAGCTCAAAGGAACTGAGGGATCTTGATGTGCTTGTCCATAGATCCCTGAAGGTGGCAGGACAAGCTAACAGGCTGATTAAGAAGGCATGTGAGATACTTGCCTTTATCAATTGTGGCATAGATAACAAGAGCAGGGATATTATATTGGAGCTAGCCTTTGGTTAGGCCATAGCTGAAGTACCTTGTGCAGGTCTGGTCACCACACTATGGAAAGGATGTGACTGCAGGAGATGCAAAGGAGATTTACGAGGAAGTTGTTGTCTTGGATGGAGCAATATGGCTATGAAGAGAGGCTGGATAAGCTTGGGTTGTTTTGTTAACAACACAGAAGGCTGAAAGGGGAGCTATATGAGCATATAAGATCATGAGGGGTATGGACAGGGTAGATAAAAAGCAGCTGTTTCCCTTGGTTGAAAGGTCATAACAAGGGGGTATAATTTTAAGGTGAAAGGCAAGAAGTTTAGAGAGGATTTGAAGAAGATCTTTTTCAGCCAGATGGTGTTGGAAATTTGGAATACACTTTCTGGGAGGATGGTTGAGGAGGGAAACCTCTCAACCCTTACCTGGCTGTGGGCCAAGTGCTGGAAAGTGGGAATGGTGTAGATTTGGGATCATTTTGATCAGTGCAGACGTAATGTGGTTGAAGAGCCAAACGCCACTGTGTAATTATCCTAATAGAAACACTGCACGGTTCAGGGAAAGGTTGGAGATTGGCATTAAGGTAAAATGCTCAGAAATCTAGCACAGGCATAGTGAGCTGAATGGTTTCCTCTGCACCATAGCAATTCTATGTCTCTGAATTTAGTTTTATCTGAGGCCTATTTAAGTTGCTGGGTACTGTTAAAATTACAAATGTCCTGTATAACAAGAGACCATTTTAGTCCTAGTTAGTAAGATTAATGTTGTTGAAGCCGCTTTATTCTGTTGTTTGAATTAATTTTGATTATTTGTCTTTTGAACAATGAGTGGCGATGAAAATAAATTGCTTAGAAAATACATTTGAAACCTGAATACATGTAACACCAGATACTAGAGGGCATAGGTTTACGGTAAAAGGAGAAAGATTTAAAAGAGCCAGAGGGACAACATTTTCATGCAGAGGGTGATGCGTGTATGGAATGAGCTGCCTAAGGAAGCAGTGGAGGCTGGTTTAACTGCTACATTGAAAAGGCATCTGGATGAGTATATGTATAGGGAGTTATTAGAGGGATATGGGCCAAATGCTGGCAAATTGGACTAGATTAATTTAGGATAACAGGTTGGCATAGATGAGTTGAATCGAAGGATGTGTTTCCATGCTATACATCTCTATGACTCTTATGACATCAGCAGAAACCTGTTCATTACCCAGCATACATTGCGTATTCTCCTTGCTCTCTGGGTTCAATGATTCCTCCCACTATTTCCTTTCATCTTCATACTGCCTACCACAATATTAAATTTGTCAACAGAAGTTTCCGATCCATTACCCCACTTGTCTATAATTAACACATTTTTGACAAATGCGATCAATGGTGCTACCGAAAAGCTTTAATGCATTGAAAGTTAGCTGTTGATGACCCCTTTATTTTCCTGTTATCGTGTCAGTTGCCCAGGTGTGACATACATCTAGGTTTTATGGTCAAGCATTGGTTGTGGAAATGTTTATTTAAGAAGTCAAAAGAAAATAAATGGTAGAACTCAGGGGATGCAAGATTTCTTGTCTGCCATTCTCTTTCACTTTGGTTTCTTTTTGAAATATTGAGACCTGGTTCCTGGCTCTGGTATACTTTGCTCAAAGCTTGTGTTTCCCTGAATGTTATACTCTTTTTATATTACTTGGAGGCAAGCAAAGAAAAGAGGCCATACGAGCGAGCATGCCTGGTGATTTTCCACAGACTCCAACCTTTCTGTTTCTCAACTGCACATGTCTGAGAAACACATGATCAACAACCTCCTGTTTAGTAGACATTACTTCAATCCTTCATCCTATCAGACTGAGTAAATCTTATTATCCTATTTGCAAGATAATAATCACTTCAATTTCTCATATTAATAATGTAAAATATAAATGGGAGAATAGTATTGGCATCCAGAATCTCAATTGTGAAGACGTTGCCATCATGCCTAACCTTTTATCTTCACCTCATCATGACCTCACAGACATGTTATGCATGTGTCTTCCAGAGATGGGTCAAAGTATAGTAATTCGTGCATAACTTCACACTTGTTATCCTAGATCTGTCAAAGCCAATTTTAAACCCCCAAAATTGGGCTGACAAGTAACAAGTAACATTGTAACGAGTAACAATTACCTTCTCTAATAAGGACAATCTGACCACTGTCCCTCGACATTCAATGATGTAACCATTACTGAATTCCCAATGTTAACATCCCAGAGGTTACCATTGACCCAAGATTCAATTGGTTTTGCCATGTAAATACATTAGCAACAGAGTAGGTCAGAGGCGAGCAATATTACCTCACCTTCTGACTCCTGTCTACAGTGTGAATGTCACAAGTCAGGGACATGATGGAATACTCCCCACTTACCTGGTTGAGTGCGACTCCAACAACACTCGAGACCTACAAGATGCACCACAGAAATTTATCCAATATCCTTAAACAGCCCCTTCCAAACCCACAACCACTTCCATCTGGAAGGGCAAAGGCAGCAGAAACATGAAACACATCCACCTGCAAGTGCATCTCTAAGCCACAGCCACCTGACTGTTACTGGATCAAAATCCTGGAATTCCCTCATTATTGGCATTGTGGTCTAACCCACAGTGGGTGGACTGCAGTGGTTTAAGAAAGCAGCTCACCTTCACCTTAAGAAAGAGCATAGAAAAAAGAAATCCATCCCATCTGAGCTCAACTAGCAATCATATCTAGATCTTTGTAATATGTTGTATGAAAAATATAATTTATTTCCTGAACTACTGAGGAACCTTTCTTCTTTATTGTGCAGATTGTCCAAATAATCATGGCAACAGAGCGTTGAAGTATAGAGGGTAATGAATTACTGCATTGAGCTTGTATCCATTTGCTTAAATTCATTGATCAGCCTTATAGGACTAGCTGATTCACGGAGTAGAACATGGAAACTGCATATTTAAATCCTGGGGCTTGTTCTGCAGCATTACTTTGTTGATCGTTACAGCATTTATTGAATACCTTTCATCAGTAATCACATTGGAAAAGGGCAACGTTAGTGGGAATGTGGGAGACACAGGCTACAAGATTAGATGGGATTGAAGTTGACAAAGAGGATGTTTTAGCAATTTTGGAAGATCTGAAAATAGATAAGACCCCGGGGCTGGATGGGATTTATCCTCTGATTCTCTGGGAAGCCAGGGAGGAGATTGCATAGCCTTTGGCTTCAATCTTTACTGGCGTCATTGTCAACAGGAATAATGCCAGAAGACTGGAGGCTGGCAAATTTTCCCTTATTTAAGAAGGGGAGTCGGGACAACCCTGGTAATTATAGGCCAGTGAGCCTTACTTCGGTTGTGGGTAAAGTGTTAGAAAAGGTATAAGAGATAGATAGGATTTATAATCATCTGGAAAGGAATAATTTGATTAGGGATAGTCAACACAGTTTTGTGAGGGGTAGGTAGTGCCTCACAAACCTTCAATAAAGTGACAAAACAGGTGGATGAAGCTAAAGAGGCTGATGTGGTGTACATGGACTTCAGTAAGGTGTTTGATAAGGTTCCACACGGTAGGCTATTGCACAAAACACAGAATTTCGGGATTGAAGATGATTTAGTGAATTGGATCAGAAATTGGCTAGCTGAAAGAAGACAGAATATGGTGGTTGATAAGGAATGTTCATCCTGGAGCTCAGTTACCAGTGGTGTGTCGCAGGGATCGGTTTTGGGACTACTGGTGTTTGTCATTTCTATAAATGATCTGGATGTGGGCATAGAAGGATGGGTTGGTAAATTTGCAGATGACACTAAGGTAGGCAGAGTTGTGGATAAAGCCGAAGGATGTTATGGGTTACAGAGGTACATAGATAAGATGCAGAGCTGGGCTGAGAAGTGGCAAATGGAGTTTAATGCAGAACCATGTGAGGTAGTTCACTTTGGAAAACGTAGCAGGAATGCAGACTACTGGGCTAATGGTAAAATTCTTGGCAGTGTAGATGAACAGAGAGATCTCTATGTCCAGGTGCATAGATCCCTGAAAGATGCCACCCAGGTTGATAGGGTTGTTAAGAAGACATACAGTGTGTTGGCATTTATTGGTAGGGGGATTGGGTTTCGGAGCCACAAGGTCACGCATCAAGACACTGGTAAGGCTGCACCTGGAGTATTGCATGCAGTTCTGGTCTCCACATTATAGGAAGGATGTGGACGCTTTGGAAAGAGTTCAGAGGAGATTTACTAGGATGTTACCTGGGATGGAAGGAAGGTCTTATGAGGAAAGGCTGAGGGAACTGAGGCTGTTTTCGTTGGAGAGAAGAAGGTTGAGAGGTGACTTAATTGAGATGTATAAGATAATTAGAGGGGTGGACAGGGAGAGCCTTTTTCCTCAGATGGTGAAGGCTAACATGAGGGGACATAGATTTAGGACAGATATTAGGGGTAGTTTCTTTACTGAGAGTAGTAGGGGTGTGGAACAGCCTGCCTGCAACAGTAGTAGACTTGCCGACATTAAGGGCCTTTACATGAACATTGGACATACATATGGATAATAATGGAATGGTGTAGGTTAGATTGACACCAGATTATTTTCACAGGTTGGTGCAATGTCAAGGGCGAAAGGGCCTGTATTGCTCTGTAATGTTCTATGTTCTATGTTAGTGCATCTCTGTAAAAACTTATAATTGAAGCTTAATACTGCCTACAATTCATTGGCCACCATAACAGTAAAATGTGCTTTATAATGTCTTAGGGGTACCAAGCAACATATGGATGCAAAGCACATTCTTGCAGAAACAAAGCACATTCTTGCAGAAACAGCGGGTGGGTGATTCTCCCTGCCTCTGGCACATGTCTAGGCTGGGGAGAAAAATGTTGCATAAGGAATTGGTGTGGGAAACCCTGTCTTGTCCCTTACATTCACCTGTTATTGTCATTGATTACACCATTTTTGTCACAAGGTTATTAATAGTTATCATAATATTCATAAATCTGATTGAGTTATACTTTGTGTGTACATAGGTGAAAGAACATGCCTTTTACCAACGCAATGACAGCCAATAAGACAACAGTGTTAAGCTGGACAACAACCACCTGCAACTCAAAGTCCACTGAACAGTGAGCAAAATCTGCCATTTCACTTTATAGAGTCAGGATTGTAATGGTGAACTAACTTGCATGACTTGTAAATAAAACTGTCATAACACAACGAATTACGCAATACGGTGAGTGACCAGTCTCAAATATTGTTAGTAGTTGTGAAGAATTAATATAAAGATTGAAATCTCGGTTAAAGTAAGTTGTGTTGCAGAAAGCACTGGATGAAATTCATCTTAGTTGATTAAACAGTCAGTAGGGAACTTTCAGCATCTGCCCAATTAACATCTCTGTCATCAAGAAAATTGGGTGAGGTGGGAAAAGGAGGTTCAATTCAGTATCATGCATTTTTAGCCAATAATAAAAGCTAAATTTACCACATTGAGTTTATATTGTTGGTCGTTCTGACTAACTATCAGACCCCTGAATTTATTTACAAAAGGTTAATTAAAAGGCTGCAGGTGTTGTAGCTTTGTGACAAAGAATTCACATGGAATGTGTACATGTATCAAAACTATTTTCTGAAAATATACTTGCAGGTTTCCTGTGATGAGTCAAAAATTGTGGTTTTTGGGACAGAGAAGTTGATGACAGGATGTGTGATGGAAAGATGTTTGTTTTGAAAGACAGAATTTGGTGAAGAAATAATTACTATTTTTCTTATGAACTGCATCCAGATAAAAGAGAGAATTCCATAAACAAATTTGTTTATTTTGAAAAATGTTGTTCCCAGTTACGGCAAAACAGTTGGGTGATCTCACTATATATCAGGTATTGGAAATGTCTAGATTTTCCTGTTAATTTTTTGGTGCCCTTGTTAACCATTTATTTTAGGTGGGAGAGTACCATGCTGGGATCACTCAGTTTAACTGTTGTTTACACCAGGGGACTTCTCAGATTTTGCCTTGCAGTTCGGAAGCATTTTAAGATTGCTTTTCTGGTATCATGAAATTTAATGCCTGCAGTATGCTGTGTTCACGTGCATTTTATCACTAGAGAATCTTTGTGTCATTGTCACTGATTTGAATTATATTCTCAGCAAGGACTTGAGTGGGTACACAATGCTGAGGTCCTAAAAGTGGAGGGACTGGGGTGGACAAAGTTAAAAATCACACAACACCAGGTTATTTGAAAGTACAAGCTTTTGGAGCACTGCTCCTTCATCAGGTAGCTTACTAGGGCAGGATCATAGGACACAGAATTTGCAATTAAAGATCTCATTAGCACATCTAACTTTGTTTTTGTAATCACCTGCTGTCCTTTTTTGTATTTTATCATCATTTTTCTATCCATCTCAATCATTTGCATTTTTATCGAGAACGTGGCGCTAATGATGGTAAACTTTGGCACTATATTACAAGAGCATTTCTGTTAGTAATGTTCCAGCCTGGGGCAGTCCAAACTTTCTTACAGATGTGGTTGGCATCTCTGAGATATTCAGAGAGGTACAATTTATTCAAAGTGTTAAGCTTAAGTAGAGATGAACTCTGATCAATCAGCGACCTTTCAGGGCCTGACCACAGAATGTAGCTGTGGGTCTAGAATGCAGAGTAAGGGAAATGTGCAACAGGGAACCGGGACACAGCTGTATTTTCATTCAGGCCCACTCAGTGCACTGCTGTTGTTTTGCTTTTTTTTAATCGGTCATCTCATTTTTCTTTTTTTTTTGCCCAGGCTGCCATTTTTGAATGCAATGTTACAGGCGATCAGTGATATCCATCCCAGCTTTCCACCCCATCCCCAAGGGCTAACTTTCTGTTCCCTACAATGTCTGTTTCAGTGCATTTCTCCAAGTATAGCAATCAGATGCAGCCTTTGCTCGACTTGGACTGTAGTCAAACTCCTTTGAAGTAATCGGAGAAAGTGAATGTGGTGCCTAATGTCAGACAGCGTTGTAGTGGAATAGGTTTTTAAAATTATAAGCCTGGTGAACATTTTATTGCTTTTTTATATCTAGACTGAAGTCAAGTTGGAGTATTCCCTTTAAACAGGAAAAATGATCATGATAAAGTTCAAACTAAACGGCAGATTCTAGTTGCAGGTTCTCTTTTGTTTTCATTTCTTGGTATTTACTGAGCCAAATCTAGGCAACTTTTGGAGTGGGTGTGACATACCTAGAGGAATGTGGTGAGGGGAGAACTGACTGACTCAACAAACTAGGTCCAGAATCGAAATCAAAGATCTTTCTCAGGATCAGGGAAATGAGAAACACTGAATGAAGAACATGCACTATTATCTTCCACAATAAAATGTCAAAGAACTACTCTGAAATTCAGTCACGGTTGTCTGACAATCACACTATATGGCAGGTGAGTAGAGAGAAAAATCTAGAAAAACTTATCGTGCACCATGTGGGTGTGCACACACCTTGCGTCTCCCTGGTGAGCAGGGAGCAACCTCTTGTGTGACTCTAATGCCATTTAAAGTCTCTAAATCCTATTATTGGATGGCTACAAATGGGAGAAAAGCACTAAGTGAAATGGCTTCTTGGGTCAGAGTTCAGGCACCAAGGTTCTCTGTCATGTTTAGAGCTGCTTTTCCAGATTGTGGATGAGAGGAGGAAACTGCCTTGGTAAGTCCTGTACCCGCATCAGGAGAGATCCAGAGCTGGTGATTTTTGTGGGTTTGTTGGGAGGAGCAGCTCTTGAAATCCAGAACCTTGAGGTCTCATGACATTCAGCGATATGTGAGCAAGGAAGGCAGTTGATCATCACCAGGGTTATATGCCAGGAGCAGTGCTAGGGGACCGAAGAATGAGGAATCAACTTCAAAGCAATGGCAGCATGCTATAGATGAAGCTAAGTGAACCCACAACCAATAAATCCGATCAAAGCTCTGCAATCCTGCTGTATCCAGTCATTAATAATGATACAAAACCAATGAATTGGATAAGGAGGCCCCATGAACATCCCTATCCTCAATGATGGCAAAGCCCAACAAATCAGTGCAAGAGACCAGACTGAAACATTTGCAAGCAATCTCAGCTAGAAGTATTGAGTGGATGATCCATCATAGCCTTCTGCTGAGGTCCATGTCATCACCTATCAAACTTCAGTCAATTTGATTTAGTTCATATGACACAAAGAAGCAGTAAAGATTATGGTCCCAACAACATCCCAGGATGTCATGCTAAAACCTTGTGCTCCAGAATTAGCAACACCCTAATCAAAACATTTCATGCAGTTTCAGCACTTCCACCTATCCAATCCCTGTGGATATTAATGACCTGTCCTCGTGAAGCACAAACTCAATCCAGTCAAATACTGTTCCAACAGTTTGCTCTCAATTGTCAACAAAGTGATGGCAGAGGAATTGGTGGAGGCTTGGACAATTAGAACATTTGAAAGGCATTTGGATGGGTATATGAATAGGAAGGGTTGAGAGGGTTATGGACCAAATACTGTCTAATGGAACTAAATGTATTTAGGACATTTGGTCTGAAGAGTCTGTTTCTGTGCTGCATTTCTCTATCACTCTGACTCTAAGTGATAGAAGTTACTGTCAGCAGTGATGTCAAGAGATATTTAGTTCTCCAATAACCAGCTCACCAATGCTTAGTTTGAGTCTTGTAACATCCACACCATTTCAGATCTCATTAAAGTTTTGCTCCAAACTTGGGAAATAGAACTAAACTAGAGGTGAGGTGAAAGCGAAAACCAAAAGCACTGCAGATGCTGTAAATCAGAAACAAAAACAGAAATTGCTGGAAAAGTTCAGATCTGGCAGCATCTGTGAAGAGAAATCAAAGTTAACATTTTGGATCCGGTGACTTTTCCTCAGAACTGATGTAGCTCGGAAAATGTTGGGTTACATGTACACTGGGGGTGGGGGGGGGTGGAGGTGGGGTGGGAGTAAATGATAAGGAGGGGTTTGGGGGGGAGGTGGTGGGAGTCAATGATAAGGGGGGGATAGAGTCCAAAGAGAGAAAAGGACAGTTGGACAGACAAAGGAATGGATCTGGCTGGGAGGGTGGATAGCTGTTAATAGAGATAGTTAGTAGCTAACAATAGGTCGTGTGTAATAGCAGAAAGTGAAGTAAAAGTGATAGTCTGACTTCAAGGGAGTACTTGACTGAGTGTGGCATCAAGGAACCCTAGCAAAGCTGGTGTCAACGGGAATTGGTCAGAAAGCTCTGCACTAACTGGAATCATATCCTACACAATTAATCTGATTGTTGGAAGCCAATCATCTTAAGTTCATGAATTCATAAGATATAGGAGCAGCATCAGCCCTTCAGCCCATTGAGTCTGCTCCGCCATTTGATCATGGCTGAAATGCTCCTCGCCCCATTTTCCTGCCTTCTCTCCATATCTCTTCAGCACAATACCAATGAAAAATCTGTCTAACTCTTGTTACTCACTGTTGCAACATCCACTGCACATTTTCACAGATTCACAACCCTTTAGGAGGAGTAGTTTCTCCTCAACTCTGTTTTAAATTTTCTATCCCTTATCCTAAGACTATGACCTCTAGTGCTTGAATACCCTATAAGAGGAAGCATCCACTTCATGGCTCTTTGATTCATATCTTTTTGTCATTTTGAATACCTCAATTTGATCTTCCCTCATTCTTCTCAGCCCGAGAAAGTTCCTCTGGGTAGTGTCCTAGGTCCAACTATCTTCCACTGGTTCATCAGAAATATCTCATTTTCATTTACTTTGGAAGTGGGGATGCATACTGATGATCGTACAGTATTTCAATACAAGCAGTCACTTTGTCAAAGCTTTTCACTTTGCAGTCATCAGTACAAACACAAGAATGGCAGATTTCAGAACAATTGCAGCAGTTTATACTATGGGGAAAGGGGTGCTGTTTGGATGGCAAGTTAACTCTAACTGGATGGGCATTGCTATGGAAAGACATGAGGCTCCCCATGCAACTAGGTCATTCAAAAAATGCACAAGGTGTGAACATATTCCTTTTGTTTGCAGAGAACAGATTCTTGCATGTGAATATATTTAGTTTCTGGCAAATGTTTTGAGCCGTGTTATGAACTCAACTGTTTATCTTAAACTAATTGTTAGTTTAGCTATTTGAACCCTCAACCTTCATCAAGGAAGCTCATCAAACAATAAATGTTTCATCTTGGGTTTTGTAAGTGTGGGTTGATTCAGTTTGGTCTGTACTCTGCCAATCACAGACAGCCAGAGGAATATGTTTGGTACAATCAGCCACCTTTTGGATTTATGGTTTATATTCCTAGCATTACACTGGTATTGAAATTCACCAATTTTGTTCCTCAATTTTATGGGAATATAGAACGTCTTCAAGCCAAAATCAAGCCACTGTCTCACTCCTCGCTCTGAGACACTATGTTTAAACTCTTTGCCACTTACTCACCCATCTCTCCATCTCCCCATCTCCCCATCTAAAAAAACGATGCATGGTATTCATCTTCAAGTGAGAACAGGTCAAATACGGTAGGTTTAGAGAAGAGCAAACCAAGACTGGTGAAGAGAACGGCAGGCAACTTAAATTAGAACCGAGAAATGATTTTCGACATCAAGAGTAAATTGGTAGTAAGTGGCAAAGTGGACCCTATTAGGGACAAAGAGGGTGATATGAACATAGGGCACTAGAATACATAGTGAATACTTTATAGTTTCTACTAAAGAAGAGGAATCTGACCAACTTTCAACAGAAGCAATGGATAAGATGAAAATTGAGGAGGGGGAGGAGGTGATATTCACCAAGGCTCCTTAGACAGCACCTTCCAAACCCAAGACCACAGACATCTAGAAGGACAAGGACAAGCAGATACATGGGAATATCGCCACCTGCAAGTTCCCCTCCACTCATCATCCTGACTTGGAAATGTACCACTGAAGGAACAGTGATGTCCTTAAGAGGTTTCCGAAGAGGTCCAAGACAAAGCACCTTGCTTTATTGGCATCTTCAACTTTCAATCCTTTCTCTACAAATATACTGTGGCAGCTGTGTTTACACTGCACTTTACAGGATTCGCTGCAGCACCTGAGGATCCATCAACACCTTCCAATCCCACAAGCTACACCGTCCAGAAGGACAAGGGTAAGAAATCATGGAAAAAGCCCCACCTGCAAATTCCCCTCTAAGCCATTCACCATCTTTTACTGTTGTTGGCTGAAATTCAGGAACTCCCATTTGTAGTGATTATAACAAGGTCTGCCATATGGGCCACATAGAATATGAGTTACCTGATTGGGGCTGTTAATCTAGTCCAATCAGGGAGACCTGGAGTGCCCCTCTGAGAGCTGGACCGGTATCAAGAACTTTTCACACTTTAATAAAGGGCAGCTTGGTGATGGGATACCAGCCTCTGTGGAGTTAGTTCACCATCCTAATAGCACTGTAGGTATACCTACTACTCCACAGACTGCAGCAGTTCACCACCATTTTTAGAGATCAATTTGGAATCTGCAGCCTAGCCAAAAAATACCCATGCATCGTGAATGAATTAAATAGTGATATTTACCAGAATGGTTCCAGGGAAAGTTAGGTTGGAGGAGTTGGGCTTGCTGTCTTTGAAGTAAAGGAGGTAATGGGGAAATGTGAGAGAAGTGTGCTCTCTGCCTACGAGGATTGTGGAAGTGGAAGCGATCAATGATTTCAAAAGAAAATTGCTTCGGCAGTTGAAAAAAATAAACATGCAGGATTACAGGGATTAAGTGGGGAAATGAGACTGACTGGTTTTGTCTGCCAAAGGCCAGTGTGAAACTGGCTGAAAGGCCTTCTGTCTGCTAAATGACTTTGTGACGAATATTCCAAATGAGTACCAGGTAACAGACCTTTTCAGCAAGAGAATCTAACCAACTCCCCATGTCATTTAAAGGCAACAGCATTCATGAAAACCATCCTGGGATTTAACATTGACCAGAAACCTAACAGATAAATGTAGTGGACAAAATCAGACCAGAGATTAGGGATTCTCCTGACTTCTCAAAAGCTTTGGACCATTTACAAGGTCCAATTCAGGAGTGTTATACAACACCTTCCACTTGCATGGACAAGGACAGTTCCAACAACACTCAGGAAGCTCAAGATCATTCAGGAAAAAGCAGACACCTTGACTGGAACTCCATCCACCACTGCACTCGCATGCTGCAGTATGTGTCAGCAACAAGATGTACTAAAGCAACTCGCCAATGGCTCTTACAGAGCACCTTCTAACCCCGTTGCATCTATTGTGTAGAAAGACAAGATCGGCTGATGTTTAGAAACATTACCATCTGCAAGTTTCACTTCTGACTTGGGTGAATAGTATAATTTATTTACTGCTGCTGGATCGAAGTCCTGGAGTTCCCACCAATGCTCTCCAGAAGCATCACCCTCACCATTCATAGAGAGTTCAAGCATCACTACTCCTGTCTTGTCAACATTCTTACATATTTTGGATGAATTTAAAAAAGGAGATCCTGTTCCTTACCACTGCCGTTTTCCCCCCCTCCATACCCATTGCTACACAGTCCAATGCCTGGAATGCTACTTCCCAAACCTATCCAAACACTACCACCACCAGATTTGCATACAAGGTGGGACTAACCCAATGTCGGACATGCATCTTGTAGACCTACTCAGCAGCACAAACCAACATTGTGTACGTTGTTGCAGAATGAAACACACTGATACGTACCATATCGGATCATATTCGTTATAGAATATAAAGAACCAAGAAATCAGATTCTCTATAAGAATTCACTAGAGGATTTCTGAGTAATTCTTAGTTACAGTTTAAGAGATTACCAGACCAAGCTTTTCCGGTATCTCATGCAGGAACGAATTGACAATGTGCCCCTGATGTGGGCTGACTTTTGTCTTTGTTTAAATGCTGGGAAGGTCGTCAGTATCCTGCAAAGAGAAATATAAAAGGAGCACCCTAACTGCACTTTCCCACAGTGCTTATGTTTTCCATTGAGGCTTGCCAGCTGTGTGCACAGTTCTTCAATATTGCTACACAACCCATGTGCGGGAGTTTTATTGCTGCATTCTATGTATCTCTCATCTAGTATACATATAGCACAATAAATGAATTATATTTTGACAAAGTTCACAAGGGGTGACTAGACCAAAGTTGACTCAGATTGACTAGTCCAAGAAAGAAATGGTGAGGCCTTATACTATTCCTAAATGACTGCATCGTGATGGTATTTTGGTAATGATACAAAAGGTGACTCTACTGTCTAAAATGTTCTCCATGTTTGTTTCCAGTGCGATTTAGCAGAAATATTCTGACATGTCAAGAATGCAATGGGGAGTGAGTGGTCAGGACATCCATCAGTGGTCTCACTTTTGGAATTCTCATGAAATATAATTTAAATTAAACCTAATTCTAGTTCCATGTACTTTATTGTGTTTGAAATGTGCATAAAATAGCCCAGTATTAAATCTGAGGTGGCTACTGAGTTTGGGTTGAAATCAAAATTATTACGACATGAGGCAATTGACCCATCATATCTACACTGGCTCTGCCAATCAGCATTTCACTCAGTGCTCTTCTCCTATCTGAGTATTGTTCTTTTAGAATAATTGCATAATTTTCTTTTGATTGTATTAGTGGAACCTGATTTCACCAGATACACACAGACAATGCAGTGCAGATCTTCACCAGTCTGTGTAAAAGGCTTTTTGCTCCATACCTTTTTTGTTTCCTTCTCTGTGTACTTTAAATCAACATCATCTTGTTTTGAACCTTTTATAATTGCAGACAGTTTTTCTGTCCTGACTTCTCATAACTTATGAATATCTCTATCAGATCTTCTTTGAGTCCTCGCCTCCCAAAGAAAGCAGTTTTAACCTTTCCTAATATATCTTCAAAACCAAAGTTCCACGTTCCTGGAATCATGTTGGTAAACCTCCTCTGCACTCTGGCTAACGCATTCACATCCTTCCTAAAGCCTAGAACTGGATGTAATACTCCAGGTAATGTTGCACTGGCTTCATAAGTGAACAATAAATTTTAATTCTTTACCCCTATTAAACAAGCCCAGTTTAATGTTCCAGCAAGACTAGGAGGCCAAAGGGTTAACAACAGGAGCTTTATTAAGGAGTTATTTACATTGCAGACAGCAAGGTTAGACCAAGCTCTTTCCCTCCCAAAATAGCGAATTATGTCATTATTATGTCACATGATCAGACTCTTCAAGTGACAGTCCACCATATGTGTACAAGTTCACAATACTCAGAGTATTGTAGACTCTATTAATTGCAGTCTAAACCTGTCCTGCCATCTTTAATGACTTATGCGCGCACACACATACGTGCCACTACTCCTGCGTCCACTTTAGAGATGCAAAACAGCAGATGTAGCCTCCTGCCTGTCTACTCTTATTGGCAATGTTCATTCTAACAAAATGAATCCCCTCACATTTCTCCATATTGGCCTACACCTTCCATCAACCTGCTCACTCCTTCAACTTATCCATGTCCTGTTGAAGTTCCAAACTATACTCTTCACAATTTACAATCTTCCCAAATTTTGTATCATCCTGACATACTTTGAATACCAACATAAATCTAATGGCCTGTTTCTGTGCTGTAAGTACTGCATAATATTTTGCATGTCTGTTTAAAAAAAAATCACTGGATATAAAGTGGATCCCTCTTAAATTATTCAGGTCGCAATGTTGAAAGAAAAGTGCTTGTTTGCTGGATTCTTATCTAACCAATAACTAGTTTACAACTATGCTCACTGTACCTATGAAAGCAAATGGATGATTATTAGGCCTGAAAGTGTGAGGAAACACTGAAGATTTGGTGGCTTATACAGGGTAGTGTATTGGAAATGTACTCAAAATGATAGCTCTGTATAAACAATGATATTGCATCACAGAATCACAGACCTGTTCCAGCACTGCAGGAGCCATTCAGCCTGTTGTGCCTTTGGCAGCTTCATGTGGGAACAAGTTAATGAGTGCTATTGTCCTGTCTTCTCATGGCCATGTGCATTCTTCAGATATCAAGCCATTTCCCTTTTGAATGTCTTGACAGAATTTTCCTTTTTCATGCACTCCATGAGTGTATTCCAGTTCCTAACCACTTTGCATGGAAAGGATTTTCCACCTGGTGCAATTGCTGCTCTTATCAATTATCCAGGTGACACCAAAATTGGAGGTGTAGTGGAAAGCAAAGAAGGTCACCTCAGAGTACAAACAGGATCTTGACCAGATGGGCCAATGGGCTGAGAAGTGGCAGATGGAGTTTAATTTAGATAAATGAGAAAGCAAATCTAAGCAGGACCTATACACTTAATGGCAAGGTCCTCGGGAGTGTTGCTGAATAAAGAGACCTTGGAGTGCAGGTTCATAGCTCCTTGAAAGTGGAGTCACAGGTTATAGGATAGTGAAGAAGGCGCTTGGTATGCTTCCTTTATTAGTCAGAGTATTGAGTACAGGAGTTGGGAGGTCATGTTGCGGCTGTACAGGACATTGGTTAGGCCACTGTTGGAATATTGCATGTAATTCTGGTCTCCTTCCTATCGGAAAGATGTTATGAAACTTGAAAGGATTCAGTAAAGATTTACAAGGATGTTGCCAGGGTTGGAGGACTTGAGCTAGAGTGAGAGGCTGAACAGGCTGGTGTTGTTTTCCCTGGAGCATCGGAGGCTGAGGGGTGACCTTTATAGAGTTTTACAAAATTATGAGCGGCATGGATAGGGTAAATAGGCAAAGTCTTTTCCCTGGGGTCGGGGAGTCCAGAACTAGAGGGCATAGGTTTAGGGTGAGAGGGGAAAGATATAAAAGAGATCTAAGGGGCAACGTTTTCACGCAGAGGGTGGTACGTGTATGGAATGAGTTGCCAGAGGAAGTGGTGGAGGCTAGTACAATTGCAACATTTAAGAGGCATTTGGATGAGTATATGAATAGGAAGGGTTTGGAGGGATATGGGCCGGGTGCTGGCAGGTGGGACTAGATTGCGTTGGGATATCTGGTCGTCATGGACAAGTTGGACATAAGGGTCTGCTTCCATGCTGTACATTTCTGTGACTGTATGACTCTTATTCTCAATCCTTTCATCAGTGCATTTTTCCTGTCTATTTTGCCCAGACTCCTGATTTTGAATACCTCCGTCAAATCTCTTCTGAAGTTTCTTCAAGGAAGACCTCACAACTTATCCAATCTAGCTAAATGGCTGAAGTTCCTCATTCTTGGGACCATTCATCTGAATTCTTTCTGCACCGACTCCAATATCTCTGCATCTTTCCTACTGAAAGTGGTACACCAGTTGAGGCCAAGATAGTGCTACATATAAGTTTGACAAACCTCTTTGCTTTCATATGCCATCATATTCCTGATGAAGGGCTTATGCCTGAAATGTCGATTCTTCTGCTTCTCAGATGCTGCCTGACCTGCTGTGCTTTTCCAGCACCACACCTTCAACTCTGATCTCCAGTATCCAGTCCCTACTTTCTCCTATGCCAAGTCCTGCCACTTTTAATGTTTTATCTGCATATATATCCAGATCCCTGTGTACACCCTTGGTGTTATGCTGTCTCTCCACATTCTTCCCAAAATGAATCCCTTCACATTTCTCTGCTTTAAGTTTCATCTGTTACCTGCCTGTCTTGTCTGTGTCCTTTTGAAGTTCTACATGATCTTCCTCATGGTACAAGCAATGCATCCAAAGTCTGTATAATTTACAAGGTTTGAGCTTGTGCCCTGGACACCAAGGTTTTTAATGTATATGAAATACCTCATCAGGTTTTCGATGTCCTGTCCTATAAACAACATTTAAAAATTCTAGACACTATTGTCTCAAATTAGCAGCTCACACCACCAGTGTATATAAAATATTACATGGTCAGCATAGAGAGTTAAGATAGCACTCCTAGTGATAGCCTTTGTTGTGGTCTAAAAGTAGGATTAACAAACAAAACCAGAAAGTTCTGAGATTAATACGATTAAAGTCTATCTAAAGATGACCACGTGTAAGACACAGTAACCACTCTATGATATTCTGGATTATAATGCAGATTTTGTTTTAATTTCCAGGGTCAGAACAGCCGGTAAGAACTTTGTCCTCTTTGTTGAGGAGCCATCAAAGTTTGAAACTGAAAATATTGGTAATCTGCACCGGAGTTCCACTAAAAAGAGTTCAACGCAAGTCCTGATTGGTACACAAGCAGTTGACAGCACGGAGGTGAAGTGTCCCTTAAAGCAAGTCAATAACTGCCTTTCAAAGTCAAGTTCAGCTGGTAGTGAGCAGAAAATGTTGAATCCCAAACTTGGCACTGGCAACCCAAGCCTGGATATCAACAGCGTAAAGGAAAATGAACTTTCAATGCAGAAACCATTAAAGAATACTTCCAATGAAAGATACCCTCCCAGTAAAATGAGCATCATTATTAGGAATCCAAGTATCAAGCAAAAGATTTCGGAATGGGAGGGGAAGAAGGAGCTAGTGATTTCAGCAGATAAAGAAAAATTAGAAAGTAAAGAAGCAAAAACACTTGATAAATTGGAACTGGTGAAAGGTGTTGAAGGGAATGTCATTAAAAAAACAGAATGTAAACACTCAAAAGTTTGGAATTTAGATAGCAAAGATGCTGGGAAAGAGAATGAATACAAAGTAGATGATGGAAAGGCTAGGTCCTTGGAGACTGAAAGTAGGTTATCTGGGTGCAGACAGAATGAGATGATAAAGTCTGACCTGACACAGCAAATTGGCAGAAAGGTAAAAGAGGTGACCTGTACAAAACTTGCTACAACGCAGCCCTTGAAAAGGGACCGAACAACTGTGTTGAGTCACATCAAGAAGTTGGAAGAAAAGGCCAAGGAAGATTCAGCATCAAGCCAACTCAAGCTGCCAGGTGATTACTACACCCCTCAGAGACTTCAGGAGGCACTGGCAGCCCAGGGTCCAACAACATCCAAGGAGAAAAAGGATGGCAGCTGCAGTTCTGAGCTCAAGCGCAAGCACATCCAATCCAATTCAGATTCTGAGGCAAGTGAGCTGAGCTTTGGCACTGTGGACAAGGTGAAGGTTTCCTGGGCAAGCTGTAAAATTAGAAACGTGGAAAATATCTACTCAGAACCTGGAACTCTGGAACAGGAGCTTTCAGTGAATCCTGTGCCCAAACCTCGGCGAACTTTTGAATATGGGACAGAAAAAGTGGCTGGCCTGCATTCGCTAAGGAAGAGCACCCGGCAATTGCCAGACTTACCAACCATCCCCCCACCTTTGCCATTGTCACCTCCCCCAACAATCAGTACAGGAGCACTAAACGGGAAACCAAAAATAAACAGTAAGGATATCCGGTAAGTAGACATCTTGTGCTGTCAGAAAGGTTAGTCATGGTGGTATAATGGAAGTCATGGGTTGGAAATCTGCAATGTGCATGTACTGAAATGTGAGGATCTAAAAGAAAAAGTGAGTAAACTAGAATAATAAAGTAAACCAGTGCAGCTCCTGCAGATAGTTCTGTATCATGGCAAGTTACAATTCCTGCTTGAATTCCTCTACTACTGAACAACTGATTTCAGTTGGTCTGTTACAATATGCTAGTGGGAGGCTAGATACTTTCCCATAAAGTGTAAAATGAAAAATCATTCCAAAAATGGCTGCCCTTTGTGGATCTACAGGATTCTGATCTTCAGCCAACTTTGATCGCGATCTGAGACTATGTGTTAAATGGGAAGGTTCAATCAAGAGAAGAGAGAAATATAAAAGGAGTTTCATTCTCAAACGTAAAACTTGATGCTACCTCACATTTCCCTCTGCAACTCTGGTTCAATTGTACCCTGAACTCATTGAACAAAAGTGACCTTTGTCTACTATTTTAAAATTGAATTTAGACAATCTCTAGGTAGTTTTTAATGACCTCACGTTATATTTCAAGACTAATTTGCTAACATTTAGAACTGAGGGGTATTTATACAAAATGCTGAATAAGGCTGTTCACTTTCACTATCTTGGGGAGTCAGGGATGAGCACCAAATGCTGGCCTTGACACTGACCCTCCCATCCCATGAAAGAATATTTTTAAATGTTGCTGTATTTATTTCAAAATGCTACAGGATGGTTAGTGTGGGAAATGATTGATTGCATCTATACAATGAGTGAAACATTGAGTTGGGTCTGAGCCACATTGTTGACTAGAGAAAAGTGAGTTTTATTTTGTCTCAAACCCATTATAAACTGACCTGACAATACAGCAATCCATAGGACCACACAAGACATGAGGTCCATCACAGAGGAGACTATTCATTCCATTGAACCTATATTGGATCTTTGGCAAAGTCATCCATCCAGCCATAACAATCTCTGTTTCACCATAGTCACCCTTCATTCTTCCTTCGTTTCCTTTTGAAAGTTACCATAGAAACTGCTTTCATCACTCTCTCATGCAGTGCTTTCCAATTAATAGTAACATGTTGTGTAAAACAAAAAATTCTTCGTCATTTTTTTGTCACTTTTGAAATTGTCCTCTGATTACTAATGCTACTGCCACTAGAAACATTTCCTCTTTAGTTACTTTATCAAAATCCTTAATGATTTTGAACACCTCTCTCCTCCTCTGCTGAAGAGAACAGCTGTAATGTCTCCAACTAGTACCTGTTGCCCTATATCATTGCAGTAAATTTACTTTGCAATGTATGACTTTGACATCCTTCAAAAGCATGTGCTCAGAATTGACTACAACACTCTAGCTGAGGCCTACGTAATGTTTCATAATGTTGCATAACTTACCTGCTTTTCTTCGTACTTTGGGGAGTAATACATTAACCCCAAAATGTGAATCAAAACTGTCATCTGTTTTCATTGACACAGTCGGAAATCCTTTGAGTTTGAAGATGTAAAAGATTTTCAGAAGCTGAAATCTCCCAATTTCTGCAGAAATGGGCAAGTGGATTGGTATGCTCAATCAAAGTTAGCACTAAACTACACTGCATCCGAAGAAAACATCTATGAGGATATCCTTGGTAAGACTTGGGAACTGGGAACTAACTCATCTGATATTCAGTTTGTCAACCTGATTTCTAACATAATCCACGATAATATATTGAATTGATATCTGGAAAAATCAGCCCAGAATTCTGAGAGAAGAGACCGTATTAGACCTGATATCATAATAACCCAGAATTGGTGGAGTAGGTCAGAGTCCAAATGCCCTTTCGAGTTTACAATTAAATTTATGAAGACTTTAATGCACTACAGGTATTGATTTCAGGTATTTTTGAAAATTAATTTTTAAATTTGAATTTGAGCACCTGTTTTACCTTCAGATACACTTTTAAAATGCAGTGGAGTCTCAAGCTTGCATGTGTGATTGGCACACAAAATGAGCCCATATCACATTGAATCGGGTCTTTTCTCATCATCCATCACTTTTTTTTTTGCGAACTGTAGGTTGTTTAACATTGCCCATTAAGGATCACTTCAAACATCTCTGATATTATAATCAGTCAACTTTAAACCAGTCTGAATGCTGTCATTTCTAGTGATGTTTAAAGGAATCATGAACTTCTCCCAGATACTAGATTGTTTGTTTAGAATGTTCCTGTGCTGTTTTTGAGCTTTTTGGGAGTTTTAGGTTACTGGAGTTAACAGAAATCATTTGTGAGATTAATTTGGTGACATAAGATCAAGGAACATTTTAGATTGATTTCAGTGTATTTAACAATTTTTTTTACTGCCATTTTAGTCAGAAATGTCAGATGAGAAGAAGCAGCCTAGAATCAAGGGATCTGCAGCTTCAGAGAGAGACGAGGGAATCTCACAGGAGGCCATATCCCACATAGGTATACAGGCCCAGAGCTCTTAGCTGCAGTTCATTAAAGAGCAGTGCATGGGAAAGTGGTGGCAAGACTATCACCTGCAATATGAACAGCAGTCCAGCACATGGTCATGTGCACCCTTTTCTGTGGCTACCGCAGTCATTGTGAACCTCATGTTTATCTTTCTCATCGTTCCTGGCTGCAGTAGGTGAGATCTGTAATGTTAAACACTGATGAACACATCGATGCTACAAGAGAAAAGGCTGTTGATTGTTTGGTAGGTTGACTCTGGCGATGCAATTGCTGTGGAAGAAGTATAATTTGTTGTTGAGAATGTGGTGCTGGAAAAGTACAGCAGGTCAGGCAGCATCCGAGGAGCAGGAGAATCGACGTTTCGGACATAAGCCCTTCATCAGGAATCCCAAAATGTCGATTCTCCTGCTCCTCGGATGCTGCCTGACCTGCTGTGCTTTTCCAGCACCCCACACTCAACTCTGACCTCCCGCATCTGCAGCCCTCACTTTCTCCTAGTGTAATTTGTTGTGATGATTTGAAATTTGGCATTCTTGTGTTTATCCTGATGGCGCAACATGAAAGACTTTGGCAACTTTGTAGCAATATTCAAGATTTAATTTGCTGCATCAAAGAATATGGAGGCAAGAATGGTTTGGTCATTCAGCTATTTAACTAAATTAAAGGTTATTTCATGTTAATAAAGCTTTGGTGGAATCATCAGTTCAAGGATGGGGAGGACTGGATGATGTGAAGGTGTTCGTTATTATAAAAGAATAAAGGACAGGTTTCAGAACTCCGGTGATTCCCAGAGTTAATGATTTAATATCTAACTGTGGCACTGATAAAATGACTTGAGTAAACTAGATCACTATGCAGATTTCTTTTGGAGAGAGTTAGCTGTTAGCTATGGTAGCTTCTTTTCTGGCATGACATACTTTTGTCAAAAGCATTGGAGATGATATATTGTATTGAAGAACAGAGTTCCAGTGATGTACCTTGCATTGGCAACATGATCATCAATGGAAGAGCAATATTAAAAACCACCTTGGCAATCATTTTGAAAATTTGTTTTAAAAAAATCAGTTTCAAAGTTAGAAATAATTTGCAAGTTAACAACAGCAGCCAGAACTAAGGTGATAGTTTGAAGGGAAAGGAGCATCAAGTTTCTGAAGGAGTTCTGAGAATGCTAAAAGACTAACATACTGGTATTATTTCTATTGATATCACAGATGTTCCTAAGGAAAACCCTTATGAAGATATAGAGTTGTCTGACAGGCACTTGTTGGGAAAACAGTGTGTCCAAGTTCACCCTTCATCAGCTGGATCCACCCCTAAACCAGGGTCTCCATCAGAAATTAGGCCAGAGACTCCTACAAAGGTAATGGGGCCTATTTTTATAATTATACACCTCTGGAGCAGGTGGGACTTGAACCCAGGCCCCTCTGTTCAGGGGTAGGGAATTACTATTGCATCACAAGAGGGCCTCACAAAGGTAATGGGAATGAGGCAAGTTTTTATCTTTACCACCTGGGCAGTAATCTGCCAAATCAGAACCTGTCCAATTGTAGTTCTATTAATTCCTACATAGTTGACTTGATAGATATTGGCTTTTGCAGACTGATGGGTGTAGCCAACTATTCCCGTGTATTCTGCCAAACTATTGTGTTAATACTGAGCACTTCAATCAGCAGACCAAAGGAAATCAGATGCAAATTGACCAATAAAATTAATCCAGATTAATCTCAAATTCTCAAGAATTTGAATTTTGATCTTTAGCATTTTTTGAAATCCATTACTTTATAACTAAAGCTGGAGCCTTTTGGGACTAGTCTGGAGGGTTTGTCATTAGAGTTACATATTCATTTTTTAAAATTCTGATACATTAAGAGGATTGGGAATATGGAGGATTGGGAAATCTATTTTACAGATTTAGAACTACCTGAACATCATTACTTCAATTCCTTTTGGGCAGGTGTTAACGCAAGTAGTCCAATAGTGGAAACTTTAGTTCTAAGCATCATGTATTTATGCTGTAGTACCAGTAAATGATATTCATTAGTCAGTCAGATTCATTGTGACAGCTAACTTGGAGATCCATCATCTCTTCAGCTTCCAGTGAAGACTCCCTCCCTTTTTCGACACTCATCAGACAGAAGAAGTTTCAAATTGCTGGATCTGAGAAAAATGAATAAAGATGGAATAAGCTCACCACCAAAAGCCAGCCCACCATCTACTCCCAGCAGTCCAGATGATTCATTGAGCCTGGCAGGAGACTCTCAAGTATTAAAGAGAAGAAAAAAAATTCCTAAGGTATCTGTCTACCTACAGGGCATTCTTGTAAATTAATTTAAGTGGCAGTGTTAATAATTGTCTGAATTTGCCTGTGGCAGTCAATGAGAAAAACAAAGAAACTGATTGCAGTTGACTCAGTGAAATTTGGGATAGTCTAGCCATCCTTGACATGAATGATTGTACTATCTTCCAAAAATGCCCACCACTGCCTCTGTGCAACAAGATGAATTGAACCTAAATGAAATATCCTTTAAACTCCTTGAATACAGATTATTGCATATCAATTGCCAATGTTAATCCCTTAACCTGAGATCACCACTAATTCCTCACTGTTTGCCTAATGCAGGTGGTATTGAAAATTAATGCAATCTATGAAGCTAGGAGGGGGAGGAAAAAAGTGAAGAGAATCACTCAATCTTCAGAAACCAGCACAGGAAGAGGTACTGTTTTTGTGTGATTGGTATTAAACTATTGCACAGCTCATTGTTACCAAACAGCATTTATTGTTCACAATAGATCTAACAGTAGGCCAATGTTGTGCCCACAAAAATAATGATGACATTGAAATGTATTTTGTTATCTTTCTGATTATAGGGCACATTACAAATCATTAACTGCTTCCCTGTTTGATTTATAAACTAAACCACTCCATTTGGCTCAAATGTTTTAATTAGTCTGACTTTCGAATTATTGGAGTAGCACTCAAGATTATAGCATCTGATCCATACAATAAAGGGTGCTTATAACTCCCAAATACTACAAAAAGTTAACAAGTCAGAGAGACATTAAGATAAACTCCTGATCAGTAGGAATGTAGGATCACACTGACCCTCCGAAGAGTAACCCACCCAGATCCATTTCCCTCTGACTAATGCACCTAACACTATGGGCAATTTAGC